>NW_007579092.1:62665-65357 GCF_000690725.1 Stegastes partitus | reverse complement strand
TTGTCTTTTTCAGGTCCAGAATTTGAGGAACTTCATGTTTAGCAGAGGAATATGGAGCGACTGGACAAACAGCTACGTTCACGGTCCAACTGTGTGAATGTAGAATTAAAAAGAAACTTGCTCGACCAGCCTCTAGACACTGTGGTGGTTCAACAGAGTGTTTCACGAAGCCGGCTCCACTTGTGGCAGGATGATCTCCTCCCTTATTTCTCAGCATGTGGTCCAGGTCCTGTTTTAGTGACAGTGATGCTCCCAGTGCATATTCAATAAAACAGGTTGAAAACTGATTCAGTAAGTCCCTCTCCCACGGCTGAGTTGAAGTTTCCATCCATCCGTAATGAAATGCATTTCCTTGCATCAAACACCAAGGGGTCCGGTCTGTATTTATACGGCCTTACAGACATAAAACTTTCCTGAGGGACTTGCCGGCTGTTCATAGTAGAATTGGTGGCATGTGGTCATGGTTGTTCTACAAAATGTACACACAGCAAGTTAGTTTCATAAAAAAGAAACCTGCTGGAAGTTTATCTGTAAGGAGAGCTGCTTGTATTTCCAGCTGCAAGGAAATCCCAACTTCCCTGATAGAAGCTGTAATGCCACAAACAGGGAGCGATCAGCTCAGCAGCTAATCTGCAAACTGCAAATTAAAACCGTTTCCCTGTTTTTTTCATGCGTTGTACTTCGTCACATTCCTCCTTTTGCTACCATCACAAGCGCTCACCAAACAGGTCAAACCTTGATAAATGTACAAAAACAACTAATTTCTTTGATAAAAATTTAAAGCAAAACATGTTTTTGTCTCTTAAATTATGTAACATTTAACACGAAGGGGATGGAAACCGTTAGAGGAATATAAAACACATCAGACATTCACCGTCCACGCAAACCGAACCTGTCCTTGGAACACAGAAACATCAGCAGCGATTCGCATAAAACCGGTGATTTCAACGAACTGTTTTCCTCTGTGATGTGTCCTTGTCACGTAGGAACGAAAGGAAACACAACGTATGCTTTCTTTATGATCCAGTAAGCCTTTCTGAAAATATCTCCTGCTAAGAAAGGTGCTAATTGGACTCATGGCAAGATAAAAGCAAAGAAAGTATGTGAAAAAGCCAAAGGCTCTCATTGCCATGGCTACCTGCTACTCATAGCTTTAATTACGGTAATTATGGTTTTTAACTTTTTCACATCAAATAGGGCTCCGACTTTCTGCTGCAAACTGTGAGTGTGACCTGCAGCTTTGCCTCCGAGCTGAACTGAAATCCGCCTGAAAACATTTACCACGTCTTTGACCAGACAACCAGCTGGTGCAAGACGAGCACCAGTCACTAAAAACCACTGACAGGTGCAGGAACAACATTGATCAACACGTCACGGTGCAGCGTTCTGCTGGGAAACCTTTGTTCCTTTCACTCGTGTTAAGTTATTTAGTGCTCCGGAGCGGCCTGAGGAACACGACCAAGAGCTGAAGGTGTCGGCCTGACTTCTGAACTCCCAAATGAAGCGCAGCCAACTCGTGGTGTCCACACGCACTGAATGCTTATTTTACTCATAGCATGCCTTCTTGCATTTAAAAAAAACACCATATGGAGATGTTAACCAGGTAAAAATCACGGTTTTCATTGGAAGGAGCAGGTTTGTGCCCCATAAATCGCCATTTGTCCTGAAAAACACCAGATTTGGAGCGACTGATTTGGACCATGGTTCGGGTTTAGGAAGTACAAACGTAGAAAATAACAATTCTTGCATATTAACGGCACTTGACATGGATAAAATATCATACAAAGGACTTAAACATCACAATTAACATTCATCAAACATCCAATCAAATCCATCTACTTTGCCGACTGAGCAGCTGATTAAAAAAAACATTTTCTTTATAATCTATTTTGCTTATTTGCACAATGCATGGCAGCCAGATGTGACAGTCATCACCCACACGGTTACCATTTCAGACGCTGCAGATCTTGTGTTTCCTATTCAAACCTTTCTATTTTCCACTGACCTTGTGGGCTCTGTTGTTATTCAGCCTGTGCTTGCAAACAGCCCGTCTGTTCTTCTGGTAGTGTTGTAGTACTCGAGCTTGGTCTTTTTGAAGGTCTTTTTCTCATCTTAAACCGATCGCATTTTTACTCAGCCTCGTCTCCGTCTCAGACAAAGAGAACTCAGAAACGTATTTCGAGACCACAGCGGCGGGGATGTCGCTAAATTGCCCGCGCTTTGTCCTGTGTATTTGTTAACATGGATGTTGTGTATGGATTGAAACTTCCTGCTTGAAAAACAACCAGTAAACTTGACTTATTTCTAATTGGAAAATTCAAGAAAGTGAATGCAGGAGACGGCGGAAGGAGGCGTGGCCGTCGTACCGCGTTCAAGAAGATGTAAAACTAGAGACTGACACCGTAAACGAATGAGGAAAAACTAAGCAGGAAGTACTTGTATAGATTCGGACTGTTCTTGCAGCCACACATGTCGACCCCTGGTGGCTGCTAAAAAGAATGCAGGTTTAAGGCACTTGCATGTTGACGTTCATCTTCTGTACAAGGTAGATATGATCACCAGTTAGAAGTGGAAAGAAAGGTGAGCTAAGTGAAAGTGAACTTCTTCACCCCTCACCTAAAGAGAACGAGCAAACAGGATTCATACATATTAGCTACTTGTGTTATATAGAGGCACTGGTTTCAGTGGGGCT
>NW_007579092.1:56537-61602 GCF_000690725.1 Stegastes partitus | reverse complement strand
TATATAATACTGTACCTGTACTGTTTAATGCTGCACAACAAACAAACAAAAATGAATCTTTTGCAAAGAATTTATCTGTTGTTGAGAAAAAAATGTGTCCAACAAGCGCTACAGGATCAGAGCTCTCTCTATTACCACCTCTACCAAAAAATAAATCAACAAAGCTCTGCATAATGAGCAGCCTACGAAAAACAAACCCGTTCCTTTTTCTTCACAGCCCAGTGAAAAGAAAAGAAAAACACAAGAAGTGAAATGCAGCGTTATTGCTGAAATAAGCACAAATGCAGTTTTATTCTGTCACATTTCTCAGTATTTTTATAAAAGCTCGATGAGGTGCAGCCGAGGAGCAACTTACTGCAGCCATTTATTTAAGTGTAAAGTCAATGACTAATCAGAAAAAAGGTAAATTTGTGAACCATCATCCAGTCGTTCTTACACAGCGTAGAACCAAACAGGATTAAATCAAAGTTGTGTCTTCAAAAACAACTCTGGAATTGAAACGGTTTTCGTTTTTGTTCGACACTGATGCTGAAAATGAATCAGTATTTTTAAAACGAAGGCACGTTTTCACTTCATTGATTGTGTATCATTACATCACTGTTGCATTATTGGCTCCAGTCACTGATCAGCTGGACTAAACCGAACTACAGCTTTTCAAAACAGGCTGCGGCAGCAGCAGCAGCAGCAGCAACAGAATCTGACTTCATTCAGTTTAAAAGTTTGAAAGCATGCCAGCGGTTCCAGTGATCACAAAACACAACGGTGGTTTTTACGCTGGTGCAAACTTCGGACCACAGCAGCACCAGAGCCTCCAGACAGGAAACACACACACTGTTAATTCGCTGTGCAGAATTAGCTTTTCTTCATATTGTCATGTGGAGCAGCCATAGATTTATTCTCTCGCTGTGCTGCTCCTCACTGCCGTAATCACACCGACCGATCGAAGGGCTGCGACGCTAAAAGGCTTCCTGGGATCAGACAGACAGACAGACAGACAGACAGACAGACAGACTGACAGACTGACAGACTGACTGACAGACGGACAGACAGACTGATGGACTGATGGACTCTGGGCCTCCTCCTCACAGCCAGCCGTTGGAGGAGAAGTCCCGCCTCAGCCGCTGAGCCTCGGCCTCCGTGAGCGGCTGCAGAGGTGATCGACAGGCGCCGCCATGGAAACCAAACCACTCCATCGCCTGCTTGAGCGCGGGAACTCCCAAATTCCTGGTCACCTAGCAACACAGAGGTCCAATCAATCTCCTGCATCCCCCCCAACACACAAACCGCACCGTGGTTTTAAAGCTTTATGAATAACAACAGTTAAATTTGTGTGTGATTAATAACATCGGCTGCCGGACTACATCTGCGCGACTTCACTCTGGCCTGATGCAGCGCGTGCGTAGGCGGCGCTGTGGCAGATTGATGCCGGTAGGGCAGTGACATTTAACACACCTTAACGGACACGTTTGTAGCCCGAAGCTCACTCGCAGCAACTCACTCGGGCTCAGAACAACTCCGAGCTACGTGCAGCACACAGCCCTGACATTTAACTCCGAGGTGTCGCTGAGCACAAACCCTCGCTGTCTGCTGAGGCTCCGTAGCGCAGAAGCGAACGCAGGGCTCGATACAAAAATGCACTTTTTTAACTTGAAGAAAACTTTCTTTTTTTTTTTCTTAGTTTGCTCTTTCCAGGATTTACAGGATTCAAGCTGAAACTATTTTCTACTAAAGAATGAATCTACCAAGCCTCTACTGAGAAAACTGAATGAAGTTGCAGTAAATGATTTAAAATTAACTTAAATAAAAGCAGGGACGCTGGTTTTAGGAAACATTTACATTCATCAGAGCAAGTTTCATTTTTGCATGGATCACAAATAAAATAGCACATGCTTAAGGGAGGGAAGGCTTTTGTTTGAGTTCATCATCTTTATTCTTTTCATTCTTTATTAGGGTCCGAGCACACCAGAGAAACCCTTGTGATTGCTATTATTCTGGTACGCAATCTCTGAACGTGTGTTTGAGGACCTAAACGCACATCAGGACTGGCAGAAATCGGAAACTATCAGAGACGTGGACATGTCGCTGCCAAAGTGGCTCCACAGCGCCACCTTGAAAAGTTCAAAATTTCAAATTTCAGTCCCATCGGAAGCACGTTTGGCCTCGAGCTACGCAGGTTCATGGGCACGAACAAAAAAGTCGACCAGCGCTGAGCTCTAAAATGCAACACGGCTCAACTCCGCCCCCTACAATATTTCAACAGAGTCCCACTGCGGCTACGTTTCAGCTACAACTACGAAATTTGGTCCACATGTGTAACAGGTTGTGCTGCACAAAAAAGTCCATTAGCACATTTCTGTAAACCCAACAGGAAATCCGCTATGTTGGAAAAACAGCGAGCATGCCGAGCCATTTTCGCTCAAAAATGGCCATTTTCGCTCAAAAATGGCCATTTTCAAATCTATCTCCTCCGAGGGGTTTTGAATGAAAAATATTTTATCAATAAAAAAATAACTTTATTTTGAAAATACTTTACGTCATACACACCTGACATTTGTCCAGCACAAACTACAGGAGGTGGTGATTAAAAGTTATTAAAACACTCTGACGGCGTGGAAATGGCCTGTGTGTGCTCCGACTGGCCCGAAACTTTACACGTGTACTCTGAGCCATAGTGCTTTGCCAGCACACTACGCCATGCACGCCGCCGTAGCTCGCCTAAACAGGAAGTGACTCATAACTAGGCCGCAATTGCTCTAATCTGCCGAAAAACTCGAGTCCCGTCCAGCGCACACCCCGACATGCGCAAAGACCGATAATCGTACGACGAGGACCCGTCCATCGCCGCTTGTGGCTTATATTGAAATCTCCTCTGTTTTATTTTTTGCTCTTTATTTCGTTCTTTGTTCTATGTTGCACTGAAGGAGCTGCTCTTAATCTCATTGTACATGTGTACAGTGACAATAAAGGCATTCTATTCTATTCTAGTTAATTCCTTATCAGGATCCCCATTAGCTCCCACAAAGTGCTTGCTGGTCTTTGTGGGGTAAAAATAAAAACTACAATTTACAAAACATTAAAAATACATAATAAACAGCAAACATTTCATTTGTAATGCAACCCGGTACAAAGCGGTACCTGGATAACAACACTGTAAATATAACACTGATGCCACTTGTCTCTTTATTTTCCTCCTAAAAGAGCTGAAATTTTTAGTGTCTCTGATCTGTATAGAAAGTGAGCTCCATGCTTTTGCTCCTCTGTAAACAATACTTCTTTTCATGAAGTCGGTTTTGGGCCGGGGGACGACCAAAGTACTCGAGGTCACTCAGCGAGTCGCATAATTGTGACCCTGAATGAGAGTTTCTCGGTTCAAAATCTCTCTTTGCCAAAACTTTCTGCGTGAACATCAGAAGACTGGCCTCTACTGTTAACCAGGACGGCTTCTTGTGCATCTCACGGACATTTGTTTGAAAAGAATCATCAGAATAAATCTGGGTTTCTTTCTGGGCCCACTAAGTTCTGCTGCGGTGGTGAGTGACAGTGTTTCAGGCTTCTGAAGGAATGTGACTAAACCTCCAGTCTGGCACCGTTTGTGTGGAGTCTGAGGATCGGTTGTTTCGTGGCGCCGTGGATGAAAGCGTGCGGCAGATGGTACTCACGGCGGCGTTGGGCTCGATGAGGCGCTGCTGCAGGACTCTGGCTTCCTCCCAACGCCCGGACAAGCACAGACGCTCCAACTCACAGAGCTGTGGGCCCAGAACGTTGGCCAGCGCACACACTCCACCGACAGCACCTACAGACAAGAGAGGGTTCAAGAAGCAACGATGAGACGGAAATATTTTTAAAATCACAACTGTTTTGTGTGCGTATAATGGAGTATGTGTAGACAAATGGTGCTGCAGGAATGTTTAATGTGGGGGACGTGCATGTCAGAAGAGTTTTTGTTAAATATAATCATTTTTTTTTAGCTCAAACATAAAAAAAGTTGCCTTATATTTTGAGAATTCGTCGTCTTGTTGTCAACACTGTCTCCGTGGTTACCAAACAGATGCATTTTGGCGATGACATCTTACAGCTTTTAAAAAATTGCTCATCGGTTTACTTTCAGCACATTCGTTGAAATTTGAGGCTAAATTTGAATAAAAATGTGACATCACGTCTCTGAGGATGATGGGATATTTCTGATTTCATTCTGATGCCTTCACATATATTTATTATTAATAATCTGATGTACTTATGTGAACAAGACTTAAGTGACAAATTTATTCTTAGAATCAACTTTGCTTTTTTATAGTTGGAGAATTTTTTCTGAAACTCCAGATCTCACTTTGATGAGACGATCCAGCGATGTTCTTGTTTATGTGTTCCAGCCCGTCATACCATCAGCTATGAATTTTTGCGACCAAGTTTTTCACATTAAAAGCTATTCTGTTCTGTTTTCTATTATTGTGACATGCAAATAATTGTGGTTCTGAAAATATCCCGAGCGCATTCTGCAGCATCAGTTGTTGAGCTCAAAGGTGGGACTTTTTAAATCTACAATTACAGACGCAAACGTAGTCGAGCTAAAGGTCAACCCTCATTGGTGTTTTCTCCCAGGATTCAAAGCCTGCACCACCTACTGTCACTCTGGACTTTATTTCTTATACAGAGTGCCAAGATTCACCGGAGTCAAATTCCTTGTCTGCGTGTATAAACGTTGCCAATAAAGTTAATCCTGATTTGATTTGAAATGACTGGTCTGAGTAAAAAGACCTGTGATTGACTGAAATCTCCCGTCACAGGTTACATTTCCTAAAGCCTGAAAATAAAGCCAGGAGGAGGTGCAGAAGTCCAGTTTCCTTTCAGATTACCCATCAAGCAAATCGACAATCTGATTCTTAACAATCCTAAACCTGCTATCCGACAGGTTTTCAGGAAAAACCAACAGAACCCATAAAAACAGCCTTAACATAGCGACAGCCTTGGATTGTGACTCCGACATGACATTTAATGTCACCAATCAGGATGACGGCGTATTATCTGACTGAACAATCCCACAGATTGGCTACGTTCACACTGCAGG
>NW_007579092.1:41138-55930 GCF_000690725.1 Stegastes partitus | reverse complement strand
GGTTGTCCAGCTCACAGCGAGGCCAGAACATGAGATAGGCGATCAGAAGTATTGTTTATAGGAGCCACAGGCCAAAAAAGGGTTTGGTAACTGCTATTAAAAGGTGCCAAATACTGAAGCCATCTTGCAGGATTTGTGTGAACTGAAGTTCAGATTCCTGTAAACAAGCCCGGACATTCTGATTTTAAGTGGCTGAAGGAGGTGGTCTGAGAAATCCCGTTTGACCACGACTCTGTGTGCAATCGCTCAACCTCGCACTTAGCATCGCTAAATATATCATCTGCAGACAGAATTCAGTGCACAGCTGAACGCAGATAAAACTGAGCTGGAAGGACGGCCGTATATTTCCTGGCTGATTTTATGCTGAACATGCAGCATGTTGTCTTTAAATAAAGCCATCCATCACTGTCCGGGTTTTGCATTTCAATTGTCAATACAAAGACATACAAACGTCATTTTAGAGACAGCAGTCCAGCCTTCCCTTTCTCCATCCTCCTCTTTTCTCTCCTGTCAGATCAGTCGGCAGCAGCGCTTCATATGATGTCTGTTTTATTTTATTTCTTTATTTACGGAGCTAGATACACATCCGTTTTTTGTTTTTTTTTCCCAGGCAACGAGATATCATGGCTTTTCAGTGTGACATCTCATTGTCTGTGTCTGCCGGAGAAGAAAAGCAGAGAGACAGCCTCCGCCCGCGGTCTTAGAGTTGTTGCTGCTGGCTGCTGATGGGCGGACTTTCTGTCTGATTTATGTTTCTGCGGCCTGCCACCGCTCAGATCACACGGCTGACAGCAGCTTACTAACGCTGCTGACTGACAGACAGGCAGCCGGCCTCCTCGCTGCGCCGCGAGTGGCAGCTCGTGAACAGAGAAACTCCGGGTGAGGCAGACCGACGCAAAACGCTCAGGAAAAGTGTCAGAACGGTGAAATCAGAATGTAGGTAAGATGAGGAAATAAACATATTCACACTCGTTAAATCATCATTTAACACTCGGAGAGAGAAAAAGAAGAGAAAACACTACGTCTGTGTTTGATTGTTAGAAGAGGTATTACATTGGACTTCCATTTAGTGTTGAGAGTAAAGATCCATCCATCATCTCTACACCGCTTAATCCTCACTAGGGTCAAGGGGGGCTGGAGCCTATCCCAGCTGCTTCGGGTGAAGGCAGGTTCACCTGGACAGGTAACCAGTCTATCACAGGGCTACACTTAGAGACAGACAACCAAGCACATTCACATTCACACCTACGGACAATTTACAATCACCAATTAACCTCAGCATGTTTCTGGACTGTGGGAGGAAGCCGGAGAACCCGGAGAGAACCCACGAGAACATGGAGACTCCACGTAGAAAGATCGTGAACCGGCGACCTGCTAGCTACGAGGCAACAGCACTAACCACTAATCCACCATGCAGCCCCATCATAAAGATACAGCTTAAAATCTGAGAAATGTAATAAATCGACTTTTTTTTAGACCATGACTCTTCACTAAGTGTGTATCTGAAGGCGGGACCATAGACTGTATAACAGATGGACGTAGCTACCGTGACGTCACCCGTTGGTTTCTGCTCTGAGAACATGAAGCCAGGGTTTTGCTACTTCCTGGTTGACATCTTGGATTTTTGGAGCCAGTGACGCAAAAGGGGGGGCGGAGCCATAGGAGCAGCGATTGGTCAGACGGATTGAGAGGCGGGCCCTCTCTGCCCCGCCCACATTTCCGCCTTCTGCTCGCTTCTTCTGTATGGTCGCTGCCGACTGTCAATCAAGCCAGCCACGCCCCTTGATCGCAAAATTTTGACGATTTTTAAAAAATTCAGTATTGATTTATTTTCAGATCGGCCACCTGATCTCTGGATGTGACCATGAACACTAATAAGAAAAACATCCTGAGCTGGAGGAATGCAGTATTTCATGATCTGTGATCACTTCTTTTCCAATTCCAGTCTATGGGAGCCAAGGCTTTTTGGAGCCAGGACTAGGTTCTGGGTCGGCTTCATTTTTCAGGGCCGGTTCCTACGTCCATCTTTTATACAGTCTATGGGCGGGAGGCAGCTACCTACAACCAAACCAGGGTGGAACAGCAAGCCTGGCTCTACCCGAAGCTACACAGTCGCTGAACACTTCAGAAGTTGTAAAATTATATGAGAGAGGAGAAAGTAGTGGGGTGCATGGCTCAGAGATGGCTCATGACAGCTTCCTGGGCATGTATGTAGCATGGACACATTCCCTCGACATGGAATCATTTTTCACAGTAATCCGACCAGAGCGGCACCATTTGTTGTTAATTAAATCGGAGAGCCATCAGTCCTCTCTTTGTGCCACTCAGATTGTTTTCCCCCGTCTGCCCGAACCGTCTGAAAGCTGGTAATGACGGGACCCACAGTAATTCCTGCAGCTATGTCTTTGTAAAATACACTACAGCAAGTTCACAGGAGCTCCCTGGATCCCTCCCCACAGCTGTTATTGTGCAGCAGTATCACACTGTCTACAATCACAGAAGGTATGGTATCTCCTCTTCTATCAGTCTCTGTTGTCTCTTTCCCTTTCCTGATTTCCGTGGGGATGCCCTCAGCACACCGCGGCCCACTTGCGCCGCCGCTGTTCATAAATGCAACAGATCCACGCTGCCAACCGACTGTGAATATGCAGTTACTTCATGTTTTATGTTTTGTGGTCCACTCTCAATGTGTATTTAGCCCTTTTCCAGACACGTGATGCGTAACATCGCCGCCTCACCAGTCTGTTAAAGCAGCAGCATTCTGTCATTCACACACAGGTCACGGTTATGTTCATATTCCTCACGGCTTCATTTAGACAAACCCAGAGAGCTGCAATATCGGTTGTACACACCAGAATGGAAAGTGCACCAAGTGACATAATAACACGGTAATTAACCGAAGACTAAACTAACAGCAGCTCGTCATGGTGTCCCAATAGGCAGCAGCCTCGTTTGTTTATGATTTCCTAAACATTGTAAATGCTGTGATGATAATCTAACCGTCCCGGGCAGAGTTCAGGGCTCAACCTGAGGACAGCAGATACGTAAGAAATGTTTCTAAGTAGAAGAAAAAGTGTGACTCTGCGTGACAGCTCACCTGTCTGAGGTGAAGACAGCCACACGGTGTGATCTGCTGTTAGATGCTAAAAGCAGCTCAACATAATCCCTTGAAAGAAAGAAAGATCTGCGCTAAATGCAAAACGCTATTAAAAAAAAATAAAATAAAATTCAGTATTTGCTTCAACCGCTGACATTACCCATCAAATCCTATAACGTTGGTGGAATTATTACTGTCAGCTGCTAACGAGGGCTAAACGGTCAAGTCTTTTTAAGAGTGAAAAATAACCAACGCGTGCCGCAGCAGCAAGTTAAACACTTAATTCGCAGACACTTGCAAAAAGCTTCACCAGCACATATTACGTAGTGCAGCATTGCTGGTTTGGTCGCCATCTATTAATGCCCTCCTCCAAAGACATGTTCTTTATTGAGATGTTATTCTAAAAAGCATTTGAGACTTTTTGCTTTAATCGTTCTTCGTCGAGCTGGGAAGATTTAAACAAAAAAGATCTTGGTCTGGTTTCCCATCATCTACACACCGCTTCATCCTCACTAGGGTGGTGGGGGGCTGGAGTCTATCCCAGCTGACTCAGGGTGAAGGCAGGTTACACCCTGGACAGGTAACCAGTCTATCACAGGGCTACACTTAGAGACAGACAACCAAGTACACTCACATTCACACCTACGGACAATTTACAATCACCAATTAACCTCAGCATGTTTCTGGACCCACGCTGAACGGGGGGAGAACACGCAAACTCCACGCATGTGAGCTCACCAGGACGCGAACCAGCGACCTCCTTGCTGCGAGGCGACGATGCTAGCCACCGCTCCACCTTGCAGCCCCACAGCAAAGATGATAAAATAAAAATTCCCTCTCCCACTGTGTGACTTAGGACGCCAACATCACCACCAGTTATCCCAACACGCTTGTGCAAAAGCATTCACAGTCACCACACAAGGTACAGTTTACCGAGTTCAAATAAACACCGGCGGCTTCAGCTCCAATCCGAGACCTTTCCTTTAGCAAACTCGAGAAGATGAAGTCCACAGACTCCCATCAAAGCTCGAAACTCTGTGAGGTTGTGACTGACACGCAGACAGGCCGCCCGGCTCAGAATCGCTTGTGGGGGCTGTTGAAAGCAAGAATTCGGACATCAAAACTTGGACACACGCTTGCAGCATGAAGACATTATCATATCAATCAGTGTGTGTTGCGGCGCTCTCACGCGTACACACACACACACACACACACACACACACACACACACACACACACACACACAGACTCGCAAGACCAATTACTTGTATATTTTAGTTATGGAGATGAGAACATGTCAGGGATCAAAGATCAGAGAGCCGTGGGAGTGTGTGTGTGTGTGTGTGTGTGTGTGTGTGTGTGTGTGTGAGGGAGACGGTGAGTTTGACAGGGCTGGCAGTGGAGGAACATGACTCATTAGGTTCTTGAGCATCATACTGATGCCTATTCCCAGACGTGTTATCTAATCCAAGCTTACAGTACGCTGTACGTGACCGACATACCGAGAAGGTAGAAGACATCCCTTCATATTCCTGCAGCGAAAATATTGCTCCTGTTTTATAATTTACTGTAACTTCAAATTAAAAACTACACGCTTCCCCACAGGATGAGAGAACTCTAAATGAAAATACACAACAGCTGATGAGGCAGGACAGCAAATTAAGATCTGGGCGTCTCTTGTGCACCAATTGCAAAGTTTGAAGAGGAGTTGCTGGTTCAACGCTGGAGGCAGACGACCCTCTGTGTTTGAGAAATATGGTTTAGGCTTTAAGGGCTCTGGAGAAAAATATACTTCATCTTCTAACTTTGTCTGCTGCATGATTTGCGTTTTGTTTTTCAGAACCAGTTCTACGTAGGAGGGAGGTGAAAGCAGGACACTCACCTATGAAGGAAAAAGCCAAAGCCCGCTTCAAAGACAATGTGAATAAAAATGCTCGTGTTGCCTGATGTGGAAATGCAGGACTCCAATTTCAGTTGTTCAGTTTAAGTTATTTCAGTTTTAATTCTGGGAGAGTGTGTTTAATCATTTTGGCACATGGCTGTGGCTCAGGTGGTAGAGCGGGTTGTCCTCTAATCGCTAGGTTGGCGATTCGATTCCCTCCAAAGTGTCCGTGGGCAAGACACTGAACCTGAAGTTGCTCCCAGTGGCAGGCATGCAGCACCTTGCATGGCAGCTCTGTGGCCACTGGTGTGTGAATGTGATCTACTCTCAGAATTAAATTGCAAATTTAGATGCATGAACCCAATCTGCCTTCACAACAAAAGATCCAGTTAGAGGCCTCGAATCAAAGCGAGAGCAAATTCAGAATGCACAAAGTGTTTTTAAGCACAACTTGTAGCCTCCAGTTACTGTTAAAAGCTGCTAACTTCTGTTAAATACCAAAAAATCCCCAGATGCAGGTGGTAATATTTTGGAATCATGATTTAATCTGATCGAAGCTGCGGAGGATCACCTGATGGTGTCTATGAAAAGATTAATGGAATATTTAGTCTTGGAGTTATCCATCCATCCATCATCTATTCACCGCTTAATCCTCACTGGGGTCATGGGGGGCTGGAGTCTATCCCAGCTGACTCAGGGTGAAGGCAGGTTCACCTGGACAGGTAACCAGTCTATCACAGGGCTACACTTAGAGACAGACAACCAAGCACACTCACATTCACACCTACGGACAATTTACAATCACCAATTAACCTCAGCATGTTTCAAGACTGTGGGAGGAAGCTGGAGAACCCGGAGAGAACCCACGCTGCACGGGGAGAACATGGAGACTCCACGCAGAAAGATCCCGGGTGTCCTCACCGGGACGCCAACTGATGCGCCACCTGGCAGCCCGTCTTGGAATCATAGGGATGCAAAATGCTTTCTGGTGCTTCTCAGCTCCACAGCAGCTCAGTCAGTACTTGGACACTCCATCGTTTACTCCATCGTGAGCAGTAAAATGAGATTTTGGATACTTTCTGTTCATGCGTTATCTCTGACAGCCACACTGTGGGATTGTTATCAGAAAGTGGTGCATATGCTGCATGCACCGGGTTTCATTGTGGAGGTTTTGCAGGAGCTACACAGTGAATACTTAGACACATTAAAAACCACCGACAGGTGAAGTGAATAACATTGATTATCTCGCTACAGTGACACCTGTCAAGTGTGGGGATATATCAGGCAGCAAGTGAACACGAGTTCTTGAAGTTGATGTGTTGGAAGCAGGAAACACAAGCGAGCGTGTGGATCTGAGAGAGTCTGACAAGGACCAAACAGACCTTTTCTTATGGCGTACATTTCGAGTGGGTAAACACAGGTGTTACTGATGACATTAATGACGGTTCTGTTCTATTCAGGTACGGTCTTAATTAACATGATTAGTCACACCTATGTTTATCTACTCTTTCACATCGCTGCTGCTTTCACTGCTGTGAAGAAGGTCGACTGTGACGCTAGACGACGGGTCAGAGCATCTCCAAAACATCAGGTCTTTGGGGGAGTTTCCTGGTACACAGTGGTTCATTTCTATCAAAAGTGCTCCAAGGAAGGACAACTAGAGACAGAACCTCCAGAACCAAACCGCTGCAGGTGAAGGTTGGCCTTTGTGGCCGATCCCACAGAAGAGTTTCTGTAGAACAAACTGCTGAAAACCCGACAGCTGGCTGTGACAGAGCGCTCCACAGATTGCTGCGTATGGAGCTGCACGGATCCAACAGAGCACCAACGCTGGCCCATCGGGACGCATCAGAACTGCACCACAAAGCAAAGGAAGAGTCCAAGGTGTCGACTTGGCCTCCAAATTCTGCAAATCAGTGTTGGAAGAAGTAATCTGATCCATCCTATCTCGCAGCTTCCACGACGTAAAGGATCTTCTGCTAACATCCCGGTGCCCTGATACCACAGGACACGTTCTTGGACAGGACACGGTCTGTGTAGCTCAGGCCGGTTCTGGTGTCAATGCTGCGGCTGATGTAGTGAAAAAGCAACTAAAAATCAAATAAATTACATACTACTACTACTACTGCTATCTGCTGGGTCAAAGCAGCTCAGATGAAAAAGGGGGATAAAGTTCCAAAGTTTCGAGGCAGCAACTAGACTTGTAAAATCCTCCAGTGCTCTTAAGTTGGATTTTGGAACGAGCAGAAGCGTCTGATCAGTTAACACAAGTGGCCGGGACGTGGAAATGCAAGAGGAGCGATTCCTTATACAAATAGAAAAGTGAGGGGATGTGGTTCGTGTCGATCTGGCAGCACCTGGAAGTTGAGATCATATGTTTCATGTATATATATATAAACGTTTCCTTATCAGATCTGTGGGTCTCAGTGTTTGTGCCGTTTTGTCATGTGGACTTGTGACCACTGCATGTGGAGATGACCGGTGTAGGTCCAGCTGTGGGGGGCTGAGAGCTCGGACACCAGCTGCCAGTCATCTCGGCTAATTAACCCGGAGCTGAAGACCTGGGCTCTGTCCGAAATCACTCCCTATGCCCTACATAGTGCACTATACAGGGCATAGTAGGGGTGTCTGAATGTTAAGTTACAAACGCTACACCCTATGTAGTGCACTCAAAATATCCCACAATGCACCGTGAAAAGCAGCGCACAGCTGATGGTCACTAACCGAGCGATATGGACCATCATGCATTGTGCAAAAGGAAACGAGACGAACAAGAGTGCAAAAAATTCCCGTTTATTTTGTTAAATTTTATTTTACCTGGACAGTGAACGTGGCTAAAATTGCAGCGCTGGATTTTGATGTGCACATACAACACTACTTTATTTAAATTGCTTTAAGTTACTGGATCCTGAAGAAACGCTCTCTCATCTGGTATGTGCAGCAAAATGACAACAAACTTGATTTAATTTGATTTCTTAGCAATAAACTGGGAATTTGACGTGTTTGTACGACGCTGTTGCAGCACAAATCGCGGCTAACGAGCGACGTAATTAACAGCTGGAGTAGTGGCTGAAGTGTTACTTTGCAGAGGTGCTCCCTACATAGCGATCATTATATAGGGAGGAGGGAATGAGTGGGTGATTTCGGACACAGCCCTGCACTCTGGCCCTTGTTGTCCCGCCTCCGGTCACGTCTCATTGGACCACTCCTCCTCCACCACCTCAGCAATCACCACACCTGGCTATAAAGTCCACCGGCAGCCTTTCAGTCGGGGCTGGCTGGGATTCAGTGTGAACACTCAGACCTGGTGCCTCTTCTTTTGTGACTTTTGAATTTGTGGACATGTAGCTTCTGTTGGCAGCTGCTGACTCGGTGTGAAGTTCTCAGTGGAGACGATGACTCCCGTTAGCAGCTGCCCAACTTTGTGAGGAAGTTCCTCGTGTCCTGTGTCGTCGTATTCTGTGTTTGGAGGCACCAGTTTGTTTTAGTTTCTTTTGTTTTGTATGGATGTTGCTTGTAGGTTTCGGCTAAAGAGTTTAGTTTAGTTTAGTTACTCTGTCAGCCTTCGTTTGGTTCTTTGATTCGTAGCAACATCCACCATCTTCTTTTGTATCGTCACAGTTGTGTTCATTTATGTTACTGAGCAATAAACTACCTGAACCATCTGGTTTGTAGTGACATCCAGCTGATCCTGGAGGCTGGATCGTAACAGTGAGATCGGATTGTATCAAAGTATTCATGTTTATTTCTATCCTTGAGGTCTGTTTACCAGATTAGTTACTGTGCTGTACTTACAACGGGGGACTTGATGATGTTTAGTGTAAACGAACTACTCAGACAATTAGTCTCCAGGTTTGTGAGCTCATTTTTGTAATTACCCAAAATCTTTCTCGTGTATCTCATATGTTTATGACTCTTAATCACCATCGCTGACATTCTGCACCATTTTCACAGCTACGTTTTAGCTTCCAGTGTAAAAGGCAGATCCCCTGAGCCGAACCTCCACCAGAGGTGTGTCTGCAGCTACACCCACAGGGTGAACGGGAAAGTGCAGTCTTATCAGCTGCATCATAATGAAAACTGATGCAAAATAATTAAAGATTACTAATTGTTCTCTGTGATGGATTTCCCATGTCAAGGGGTTCCCATAGTTTTGCTAATTGGCTTTGCAGTGAAATGAAACCTGGATGTTGTTCTGGGATAAAACTGGTTGTAAAGTATGTACTGTTTGCACGAGGACATGCATTCTGTGCGCCTCAATATCAAGATAATCCATAATATTTTGCAGTAGACGGTGACACACAATCCCTCCAGAGAGCCGCTCATCTGGACAGTGTGCGAAATCTGAGACGGCGACAGGAAGTGGGCCCAGAACGTGAGGCTTTGTGTTGACAGCTGGAGGCGAGCACTTCCTTGTTGTTGACAAGTTATCAAAATGAAAATTATACCAAAAAAAAAAAACAACAACAACAACACGGTGAACTCTTTTAGTTTGGTTGTAAAGAACATGCTCCTACAGCAGCACCATTAGTCCTGCTTTAGAGCTTCTTACCGACACAATAGGCGGCCATCAGAAACCCTGCTGAGCCCGCGAGAACCTGGAATTCCTGCGTCTTGGTTTTGTGAACAATCAGGCCGATCCGCGAGATCTGAGGAAGGTGCAAAAAAGAAACGGAGAAGAAAGTCAAACACAGAACTGTTTCATTGTCATCGCTCCTCCCTGGCGTCAGGACTAATATCTGGGAAAGTATTTTTAATCCCAGGAGAGGCTGTCACAAGAGACGACCACAAACCCAACATCTCACAGGGTAAACAAATCGCTCAAATTGAGACAAGCATCGTGTCTTCACGTGGAGGAGGTTTTGGGAGGAGGGGATCGTTCAAGATCCAGGAGGAGGAGGAGGAGGAGGAGGAGGAAAGAGAGAAAAAAAAAAAGACAAGTCCCAAGTGAGAATAAAAAAAAGAGGAATCGACTTCAAAAGATAAGAAGTGGAGGCTCATGAATAACTGATGAGCTCGCTATTTTGTTTTGCCTCTTTTAATTCTCTTTTGTCAATCCAGATATGAAGCTCAGAATCCAAATAAACCTGAAATGTTCAAAGAGAGCATGAGACGACTCCGCCGCCGCTCCGCACACGAAGCTGAAAGCTCCGCAGGGAAAACCCGCAGCCTCCCACTTCAGCCTCCATCAGTGTTTCCAAGGAGGGTCTATTTTTACCCGCCGACTGTCAATCAGTTTCCCCATATCAGTCATTTCAAACACGCAGGGCTGTAATTGATCAGTCAGTCAATTGGGTTATAGGAGCTCCTGCTGGTCTCCTGAAAGCTTGAACACTCCGGCTATTCAAATGCAGCTTCCCCAGTGGGAAAAACAACACGGTGGCAAGACTACGGTCTGCCCCAGCGACAGAAACACTCATTAGCTTTTATTTTTTAAGTCTCATTACTGCCATTAGCATGCAGTGTACAACTTGAGGCTATGAGCTTAACCCTCCATCACATGAATTATGGGCGGATGCTCTACTCTTTGGAAGATTGGGATCTTATGACATTATATAAATCAAAAAAGAAATCACTCCCAGCTATGCCTTTTATGATCAAATTTTGAGCAGTTATTTAAGAAAGTTCACATTCAGTATATTCTAGACTCGTGAAGTATTTCAAGTCGATGATTGTGGCTCATGAAAATCAGAAGTCCTGTATGTCAGAATATTAGAATATTTCATTTCCTTTGAGTAAATCACTTTTCAAAGAGTTCTAAAATAATAATCTGTCTCTAAACCAACAATTTCTTTAGAGATTCATGTGCGATTGTGTTTACTTCTATCAAGCTTTCCTGATTTAAATGGAGTCAGAGCCATCCGACCCTCCTCTGACATCGCAGGAAGTGACGGCCGCCTGACAGCTCGGTCTGGGGGCGTCTTCAGTATTGACAGATTACTGTAATGTGAAGCCTTTGTCTCTATAAATACTGCAGTCTTTAAGCTGGTAATTGTTAAATGTTAGAGTTTTATTTTTTTTTAAATGTTAGGGAATGTGACAGCTCGCATGGTGAACGTGGAGGCAATATCTTCCAACTCATTAAATTTGTGATCTTAACCTTGTGTGTTTTCGTGATGAAAAAATTAGCAGCGTTTGTTTGAGTCTCGTCGTGTCACATTTAAGTGTTCACGGCCATTCTCCTGATGCGAGCTGTTAAGACGTGAATATAAAAGCTCCCGGCTCTCTTGCAGGGATAAATAATAGTATTGACGCTGTAATTACTCTACTTAGAGTGGATAATTGTTTAGATTCAAGAGAAAGGTTGAACTTAGCGAGCGTGCGAGGCAATGATGCTTCGTCACAGCGCTCTGTGGATTCACACGTCTTACACATGCAGGAGGCTCTAAGTAAGAACACCCACGGCGTGGGCAGGAGGAATCAGATTAGAGGAGATGCAGGGAGATGAAATGAAACCTTAATGATTCCTGTGGGGGGGAATGTTAAACCAACAAATACCTTAAGTACATGACAGGAATAATGAAAGCGGACCAGAAAAGTGTCTTGCTGAAATATCACTTTGATGTTTTCCTCTTTTAGAGAGTTCAGACTGAAGGAAAGAGCGGTGACTGACGAATGTCTCGAGCTGCAGATTCTCACATCACATCGAAACAAAACCACAAAAACTACAGGAGAAGAACAAGGAAGGTCCAACACAGAGGAAGTGTGGCCTTGTCCTCTGTGGAGGACGCCGTTT
Source organism: Stegastes partitus (assembly GCF_000690725.1). Taxonomy (NCBI): domain Eukaryota; kingdom Metazoa; phylum Chordata; class Actinopteri; family Pomacentridae; genus Stegastes; species Stegastes partitus. The sequence continues at coordinate 44,215 of NW_007579092.1, read as the reverse complement.
ACAGAGACGACAGTTGTTTTCTGCTTCATGAAAAATGCAAAATCTCACATTTTGTTCCTTTAAAAACTTGACACACACACCACATGTATGGTGTGAGCTTATGTAGCGGAGTTAATGATTCCACTTGCCATCTCTTTTTATGATACAATTGTTTGCCTTATTTGTAATGTTATAATGTACTGGTTTCCCCACTGGGACGGGATGTAATGTTGACGCCCGCTGCCGGGCCCCTGCTGACTTGAGGGGTGAGCCCCGCGTGACTGCTGTGTGTCCCGTCTCCATGTGTGTCCAGAAGTCCAGAAGTTGGGAAAATAAACGGCTGGTTGGAACCAAAAGACACGAGGTCTGGGTTTTTAATGTTTCACAACGCAGAAGAGAGTACACAACCGCTACACTTCCACTAGCGCTGCTCTACAACTATTACAGGAACGACTGAATTCTTACTCAGCTTAACTCGAACAAAAAGTTTTCAAGACACTGACAGAAACTTCTCGAACCGGTTTGGCAGCGGTGTCCATTTCCCAGCATGCTCCAGTGATGGAGCATTTACCCATTTAGTGAGGAAGTTTAAAGATACTTTTGTACACTCAAATGGAAATACTACACTTTTAGCTCTGCAACATCAGCAGTCACACCGCTTTGAGTAGAGACTAACTTCTGCACATGAAAGCTGCTGTTCCGGACGTGTTCTGACCCAGTCGTCCAGCGCCACAGTTCAGTCCTCGTTAAAGCCACTCAGCTCATCACGCCGCCTATTTCTCCCGCTTCCAACACATCAACTTCAAGAACCCAGTGTTCCCTCGCTGCCTGATATATCCCACCACTTGACAGGTGTCAGTGTGGCGAGATAATCAATGTTATTCACTTCACTTGTCAGGGGTTTTAATACGGTGCCTGATCGGTGTATATGTAATAACAACAATCTGACGGCCTGGTTGTGGCGCTGACCTTTCTGGAGAAGCTGAAACCTTTTTTCTACGGAGCCAAGACAGAAACATGAAGTTAATTGCAGAGGACTTTCTACAAAGTACACGACTAAGGTAGTAGCAGAAAAACATGCGGCAGATGTGAGGCAGTGAAAATAAAACAAGACTTTTTTCCATTTGAAGCAATTTTACATCAATCAGAGATGATTGTTCAATAACAGGCCTGTTGACATCAGAGTCTCCGTTTTTTTATTCTAAGGTTTCCTCGACTCTCTACGAACCCTCTTCGGCCAGAAAATACCAAAAATTCAATTTCATTCTGAATAGACGACAATTTTGGTGAAGCCGTCTCCCAAATAGCAGGAGCCGGCAAATCTGTTCGCCTCTCATGTTTAAAACCGTCTTTCTGCAACTTGTCTGCTTTCCTGAAATCGACCCATCACCCCTTGTTTTCTGTGTTTGTCCTCATCACGCCCACAGCTGAGCCGGGCTGCTCCGTACTTGAACTACACCCACACGACTGTCTCCCAGCAAGTGGACAAACATGTTATTTCCCAAATCAGAAATCCATTTGCAACTTCTCGCAAACACTTCCCACACAGACAAAAAGGTATCAAGAGCTCGACAAGAGCAAACTGTCCTTTTTGTTGCGGCGCGTAACCCTGCGATCATCCCCGCAGGAGGAAACGACGCACGCTTCGGTTTTAGGTTCCTCAACAGCAACAGCAGCCGCTCTCTGATCTGCAGGTTTACTGAAAATCGCCGGCTTCGAAGAACAACAATAAAACACAGCCAGTTAGAAACCACATCGGACGTTTAGTCCAGCTGAAATTTAACACAAAAACACAAACAACTTGCCTAAAAGAAGGTTAAAGATGCACCTTTTTAGGCTTTTAATTGGCTTTTTAAATTTTTTATGTTCTTATCATTTATTTATTTATTTATTATCTTTATGTATTTTCCTCTTTTTGTTTTCATTTTATTTTCCATCGAGCCTTTTTTATTTAACTCCAGTGTTTCCTTGGGGGGGGGTTCTCCACACGGGGGGGGCTGGGTCCGGTCTGCTGCTGAGGGTTCTGTCGGTGGGTCCCTTCGGCCCGGCTGGTTCAGGGGCTCCCCACCTCGGTGTGGGGGTCCCCTTGTTTGTCAGGGTCTGTGACCCCTCCTGGTGTGGACGGCCCCAATCGGTAGCGTTTTCCACAAGCCTCAGTACCATGTGTCCCTACAGTCAGTGGTGAGAGTGTGTGTGTGTGTGTGTTTGTGTGCGTGTGCGTGTGTGTGTGTGTGTGTGTGTGTGTGTGTGTGCGTAGCCATATGTGCATGTGTATACATGGAGGGGGAGGGACGGGTTTTCTGTACTTTTTTTTCTTTGATAATGTTTTTAATGCTGTGAAGCACTTTGCGTTGCTACATGTATGACAAGTGCTGTATAAATAAAGTTTGATTTGATTTGATGATCCTAATGTCGTTTGTGACAGGAAATCAGATTAGAGCAGCTGTGAGGTAACAGACACCAGTACATCACTCCTGTTTTAGCTTCGAATCCTGGTCCTCGAGGGCCGCAATCCTGCATGTTTTAGATGCTTCTCTCTTCCAACACACCTGATTTAAATGATCAGGATCGTTATCAGGCTTCTGCAGAGCTTGATGATGGGATGATCATTTGAATCAGGTGTGTTGGAAGAGAGAAGCATCTAAGACATGCAGGTTTGTGGCCCTCGAGGACCAGGATTGGACACCCTCTCCTGGCTGTGCTGTATCTCTGACCTCTTTGTAATGTCCACACCGATATGCACTTTGAGATCCTCAGGCTTTTTGTTTGCTTCAGGGGCCCGGCTGAAAACTAAAGGGGTCAGAGCGACTGCAGTCGGGGCGGCGGTGATCTGGAGCGGTCTGCTGAGAACCAGAACCAGAACCAGAACCAGGTCAGCTGAGTCATAAAGTACTCTTATCAAGAGCCTTTACTTGAGTTTTGATTTCCTTTGAGCCGTCTAATGGGCTCAGTGGTTCGCACCGTTGCCTGGTTTGCATCCCGGTGAGGACACCCGGGATCTTTCTGCGTGGAGTCTCCATGTTCTCCCCGTGCAGCGTGGGTTCTCTCCGGGTTCTCCGGCTTCCTCCCACAGTCCAGAAACATGCTGAGGTTAATTG
>NW_007579092.1:39047-41024 GCF_000690725.1 Stegastes partitus | reverse complement strand
CAATTAACCTCAGCATGTTTCTGGACTGTGGGAGGAAGCCGGAGAACCCGGAGAGAACCCACGCTGCACGGGGAGAACATGGAGACTCCACGAAGGAAGATCCCGGGCGTCACTGTTTTGTGTTTTTATCTGCCTTGTGAAGCACTTTGTAACCTGGGTTTTCTATAAACACAAATCAATATTATTGGTAAACGACTCTCTGTTTGGCCCGTCAGACGCCCGACTGACTCACAGATGACAAAATCAAAATCAAGCTGTTTCTTACATCCCCTGCGCTGTCCTTAATGCCCAGGATGTTCGGATGCTGAGAAAGCTGCAGCACTGCGTCCAGCGGCAGGTCCAGCCCCGTGTTGGCCGGCACGCTGTACAGAACCACCGGCACCGGGCTGCTGTCCGCCACCTGCAGGGGGGAGAATCACACACATGAGGGACTCGACAGACAACCTGTTGATTGAGATGTTTTACTCTACAGGTGGAGAGGTGGTTTCTAGCATTTTTCTCACAGCAGCTCTTGGTGATTTTTTTTTTTTTTTTCCACGGCATCATTCCGTGTAAATCTGCATATTTAACCGGGTTTTTTTTTTTTGCGCCGATGTACATGTTGATCCTGTTGCTTGGATACATTTGAATACAAAAGATGCAGTAAAATGAAAAGACATCGTGCGGCACCCTCGACCTGGACGTGTCTGCATCTTCCTGTACGACAACTTTACAAAACAAATAACTCAGTTTGTGTGTGTGTGTGTGTCAGAGAAAAATTCCTCAAACAGTTGTTAAAACGTGGTTTAAGGTTTTAAGTCCAGGTTACGGTTCATGTGAGGCAAAGCGGTGTGTCAGCTGTGGTTGTGTCACGAGCATTCAAATACTAATGTGTGTGTGTGTCTCTCGGCTGACCTTTGTGTAGTGCTGGATCAGGGCGCGGCTGTCCATCTTGCCCTTGTAGTAGCAGGGCGTCACCACGAGGACGGCGTCGGCTCCGGCCGCTGCCATCTTCTCCGTGAGCTGGACCGTGGCTCTGGTGGCTGATCAGAAACAGGAAACAGCTTCACCGACACATTCGCTGTTTGGGAACATTTCTGCAGAACATTTGTTTTTGCTCATATAATGCATGCACGGACCCATCGAAGGTCACCATGTGCTCTTTCTCCTTCTTAGGAAACGACACAATCTTGGCCTCAGTCCTCGTACACGCCGAGCAGAAAGAGCAGAAAGGACGCAGACAGACTGAATATCAGTGAGAGAAAAAGGAGATACGGCTGGAAAATGGCCCTGGATTAGACATCGGTTATCAGAAAGAAGGCCAAGCAGGCGTGAGAAAATTCACGGAACAAAAACACCGACGTCACTGGAATGCTTCTCGAACATGCTCCACACTTAATAGGTGAAATAAGTGAGGAAACACAAACCCGGTTGAAGTTTTTTTTACGCGAGCGCTGAATGAAGGAAGAAGACAGAAGCGGAGGCGAGTCTCTCTGAATGCTTTTCATAAGCGATGCAACCGAGCAGCCAATGAAACTCTCACAGACTCCATTTGACTTCAATTATCAGGCCATAAAAACTGATGACACCGCCGAGCTCTGTGATAAATCAAGGCCACTAAAATCCATAGTGGAGGAGATGTGAGGATCCATTTAAAGCTTTCAGCGCGCCTCAAACAAAAAAAAAAAAAGTCTGCATCGCCCACGAAATCTTCAACTGTTTCCTTTCAAACACGCGTAGCTCTGAATAAAATGAAAATCTGATCAAAGCGGTGTCAGGAGGAGTGAAGCTAGCGCTGTTTAAACGTTTCCGTCCTTTTGTGACGGCAGAATTCTGTGTTAACCGCAAAAATAATTAATCGCACTATGAGAAGTTAGTTTAATGAGTTTTCAGATTATTTGTGATGGTTTTTTAAGATAAAACTCCACGTTAGCGATGGTTTGAAGGCCTCGCTCACAACGTAGGAAAGTCTTAAAGGAGAAACCGGCATGTTTTGAT
>NW_007579092.1:36052-37325 GCF_000690725.1 Stegastes partitus | reverse complement strand
TTGTCGAAACTATTCTGTCATCTATCCACAACAATACCGACTGTGATAATAAGAACCCACTGAACTGGATTGGACTTTGGTTGGGTTTTTATTGAGGAGGTTGGTGCTAACGTTGACCAAACCACGTTTACTAGTTACAGAGAAAAATAAGGGTCCAAATGTTGTGTTGCTAAATAAATCCTGGTTATTGGAGCAGTCATTAAATACACTTGAAAGATGTTTCAACACTGTCCAGAGATAGAAGCAGCTGCTTTGTGATGACTGATGTAAGTTTTAATTTCCTTTTACTGAGTGCCAAATCGGGTCGTATCACATTTTTACTTTCTGAGAACTAATTCCAGGTTTGTCTTGCTAAACAGCGTTGAAGAGTTTACATCAACTAGTGACACTTTTGAGGACCATGGGGTAGAAACAGATGCTTGTTGGTGGTTAATTCAGTTTTTATTTTACCTACGAATTGAGTTTTCACAGGCTTGAGGTTGCGTTGTCCGCCATGTTGAATCACAAACCCGTGCGACTACCTGCGATATAACGGTCAGAGATTCCTGTGGCTTGCCACTAAATTTTCACAACCATTATTAGATTAGATAAGACAGAACTGTACTGATCCCTCTGGTGGGGTACCTCAGGGAAACTGTTGAATGGGTCAAACTTCAAAGTCGCACTGTGACGTTACGAGTTGGTTGGAGCACTTTGCCACCAACTCGTACACCAGAAACACTTATCAAAAAACATAAAACTCAACTTTGGATTTTTTGTGGTTTGGCCATAGACGGCATAAAAGATGGACGTAGCAACCGGCCCTGAACAATGAAGCCAACCCAGAACCTACGTCCACTAGCTGCTGGCTCCAAAAAGCCCTGGATCACGAAATACCACATTCCTCCAGCTCAGGATTTTTTTCTTATTACTTTTCATGGTCAAATCCAGAGATCAGGTGGCCAATCTGAAAATAAATCAAAACTGAATTTTTAAAAAATCGTCAACATGTTGCTGGGCAAGGGGCGTGGCTGGCAGTCAGCAGCAATGATACAGAGGAAGCGAGCAGAAGGCAGTAAATGTGGGCGGGCAGAGAGGGCCCGCCTCTCAATCCGTCTGACCAATCGCTGCTCCTATGGCTCCGCCCCCCCTCTGGCTCCAAAAATCCAAGATGTCAACCAGGAAGTAGCAAAACCCTGGCTTCATTTTCTCAGTGCAGAAACCAACGGGTGACGTCACGGTAGCTACGTCCATCTGTTATACGGTCTTTGGGTTTGGCCCGCTTTGGCACTGA
>NW_007579092.1:33864-35777 GCF_000690725.1 Stegastes partitus | reverse complement strand
CTGGAACTGTTGATCCAGTTTTAACGTCTTGCAAACACCACGACCTCTGATTACGTTGGATCAGTTTCCTCAGATGTCGTCTCCATCTCATGATTTGTTGTCAGTTCGTGCCTGACGTTACATTTACCTTCCCTCTGACTTTTTCTTTGCGCCGTTGAATAATCTTGTCGAAACTATTCTGTCATCTATCCACAACAATACCGACTGTGATAATAAGAACCCACTGAACTGGATTGGACGTTGGTTGGGTTTTTATTGAGGAGGTTGGTGCTAACGTGGACCAAACCACATTTACTAGTTACAGAGAAAAATAAGGGTCCAAATGTTGTGTTGCTAAATAAATCCTGGTTATTGGAGGAGTCATTAAATACACTTTAAAGATGTTTCAACACTGTCCAGAGATAGAAGCAGCTGCTTTGTGATGACTTATGTAAGTTTAAACTTCCTTTTACTGAGTGTCAAAGCGGGTCGTATCACATTATTTACTTTCTGAGAGCTGATTCCAGGTTTGTCTTGCTAAACAGCATTGAAGTGTTTACATTATAAGGAACTAGAGACACTTTTGAGGACCACGGGGTTTTTATTTTACCTACGTGTTGAGTTTTCACAGGCTTGAGGTTGCGTTCTCCGCCATGTGATATAACGGTCAGCGATTCCTGTGGCTTGCCACTAAATTTTCACAACCATTATTAGATTAGATAAGACAGAACTGTACTGATCCCTTTGGTGGGGTACCTCAGGGAAACTGTTGAATGGGCCAAACTTCAAAGTCACACTGTGACGTTACTAGTTGGTTGGAGCACTTTGCCACGAACTCGTACACCAGAAACACTTGTCAAAAAAACATAAAACTCAACTTTGGATTTTTTGTGGTTTGGCCATAGACGGTATAAAAGATGGACGCAGCAACCGGCCCTGAAAAATGAAGCCACCCGGAAACCTGCAATATCCCTACATCCACTGGTTGCTGGCTCCACAAAGCCCTGGCTCCCATAGACTTGAATTGGAAAAGAAGTGATCACAGATCACCAAATACCGCATTCCTACAGCTCAGGATGTTTTTCTTATTAGTTTTCATGGTCAAATCCAGAGATCAGGTGGCCAATCTGAAAATAAATCAAAACTGAATTTTAAAAAAATCGGGGCAAGGGGCGTGGCTGGCAGTCAGCAGCAAAGATGGTAAATGTGGGCGGGCAGAGAGGGCCCGCCTCTCAATCCGTCTGACCAATCGCTGCTCCTATGGCTCCACCCCCCTTTTGCGTCACTGGCTCCAAAAATCCAAGATGTCAACCAGGAAGTAGCAAAACCCTGACTTCATTTTCTCAGAGCAGAAACCAACGGGTGACGTCACGGCAGCTACGTCCATCTTTTATACAGTCTTTGGGTTTGGCCCTCTTTGGCACTGAACCCCTCATACAACAAATGAACTGATATGAAAAGGTGGTCCAGAGGTCCCTTCTGCAAACTGAAGACCCAGACGGAGGACAGGAGAGCATCTGTAAGTGTGCTGAGTCACCAGGGATAATATTTAATCAGAAAAGTTGATCATAAACATTTGAAAGCAGCACAGAATTCTTGTTAGGTTCAAGTAAACTAACTAACTGGCACTTCATTGTTGAGACCGGTGCATAAACATCCACCAGAACACAGGATTTACACTCCCCCCGGTGTCAGATGAACTGGACAGGGTGGGAGCAGTCATGGTGACACCAGCAGGTAAAGCTAAGACGGTGTTAGTAGGATGTGGTTTTACTGGCGGCTGTTTTAATGAAGGTAGAACAGGTAATGTGGTGTCACTGACATGAATGAAATTGTTGTGTCACATCCACAACGACAAACAACACCAGCAACGACGGTTTTATACGTGGAGAAGTTGAAGTGTATCCGTCTAAGTCAGTGTACAAATGAGTGAT
>NW_007579092.1:31105-33628 GCF_000690725.1 Stegastes partitus | reverse complement strand
ATTTATCTTTTAAATCATTTTATTTTTTAAATTTTTCCATTTTATTATTTTGTTAGTTTTTTTAATTGCTTTTTTTAAAATTTAATTATTTTTTCATATTATTTGTTCTTTCTTTCTTTCTCTCTTTATTTTGCTTTTAAAGGAAGCAAAGGAAATATGCGCAGTATAAATGTTGTTGTGCCTTTGCTTTTAAAACGATATTATAAAAATAATTTGAATAAAAAAATAAAAATGAAAAAATAATTGAAAATAAATCCATTTAAAAAAATAAAAATAAATATTTTTTTGTTATTGTTTTATTTATTTGTCTTTATATTTCTACTTTTATTAGCCTTTTCTTTCATGGATTCATTTTTGTTTAATATTGCTTTATATTGTCACATTATTATTATTATTATTTTTATTTATTCTTCTTTTTAATTTCCACTTTTTAAAAAAAATTATTTTATTGATTTATTTTTTGTAATTCAGAACTCTCACCACTCCATTGGTTGGTGCAACGATTCAACAATGCATATATGTTTTGTATTTAGTATATCGAGGGTGAAGCTGCATTGATATTTACATTTATACAGATTATCTACAGAGTGCACAGTGAAGCTGTGGACCTGCAACATGACCACTAATCGTGCCTTCTAGCTCCATCAGAGCAGCAGCACTGTGTAGCAGCACTAAATGAACACCAGGGGGGGACAAAGCACCCGCAAAGGGGAGTTTACGTTTTTATCTCCGTTCTGAACTTTGTCCTGATCCCTAAACAGACACCCGGGGAACCGGGCTGCTGAAGGAAAATGAGTTTCCAAGTGCACATGCAATCACCAGCACTCAGTTTCTCCAGACTTATGCAAACTAAATGTGTGAGAATCGATCTGTCTCTGTCCTCACTGCCTCCCTAAAGCTGCCCCCCTGCTGACATCAGTGTTCAGGCCTCTGTGCGCCTCGGACTCTGCTAGAAGAACCTCTGCTCCTGCTCAGCTCTGAGTTCTGTTCGTTAACGAGCGCCGTGCGCCTCAGCTCTGACCTTTAAACGGTATCTTGGCATATTTGTGCAGGTTCTCCTCCAGTTTCTGGTAGTCCACGTCCTCCTTGGCGGTGAACGGGGTGGCGATGGGCGGATAGATCCCGCTGAGGTCCAGCCTGGCCGCCGCTGCTGCGTGGCTCTGGGTTCGTGTCCATGCTCTCCAGGGACGTGCCCTGCACAGGGAGCTCACAGCGCTCATGGCCCGGACGCACTGCATGGTGGAGCGGATTAGAGTGACCGAGCTGCTCGCTGCCTGCGTGCTGGGAGTCTGAGCAGCTGCTGCAGGCAAAGGCCAGTTAATCACTAACCTGCTTCTTCAAATATTGACCATAAATAATCATTTATGAACAACTCTGAACTTCTTTGCTTGAAACGACGCTGTTCAGACAACAGCGGGGTTTGAGTCGGTTTTGCGCTGCGCTGTGCGTAAAAGCTGCTTTTTCCTGTTGGCTTCACGTGAATGCCGACATGACGGAGACATGCGTTTACCTGAGACTGTTCAACCAACCGAGACACACTAAACAGCGACTTTTTCAGGCACGTAGACGACCTGCCACACATCCAGAGCTCCGCCCAGGATGCGTCAGGGCTCATCGGCCACAAGCAAGTTTGAGCATTAACGCAAACTGAAGGTTCCCGGTGCTGATGGGTCGAACTGCAACCAAACTCTGTTGTCAGCATGTAAACCAGTTGGATAAGTATATTATGCTTGTCATGCTGCAACTCTGCTTAGAAAAGCCCTAAACATCAGTCCATGGTTTGATCCGAACAGTCACTTCTTATGAAACCTCCTGATTAAACAACAACCAGCTCTATGAAAGCAAGTAGGGATAAAGTAATGATTCACTTTAAAGGAAGCTGCAAGAGGAATACAATCTAAAATAGAAATATATATATATATAGGAAAGTGAAAGATAGAGAAAAAAAAATGGCCCGCTGCTTTTTTTTTGTTTGTAATTTTAGTAATTATATGTAAATTACTACAGCTGAGTTAAATTAATATATTTCTAAATGTTCTGAGCAAAACAAACCTGACATGTTGGTGTCTGACGTGCAGCTGGTGGATGTGATGGTTCCTCTGATAGCTTTTACACTCCTGCCCCCATGTGGAGCAAACCTTAGTTGCATCGACTTCAGGAGCTTTTGCAGTTGTTGGCATTAACTGGGCTGTGATGGATGTGAATGTTCAGGGAAGAAACCTGCAGTCTAACAGAATCTCGGTCCGGTTAAACGATTCTGTCGCCACCTTTAAAACTCACATTAAATCCTTTGGCTCCGTAAAACCTCGTGGCTACTGCTGCACATACTTCAGTGTGCCGATGCTCTAAACCACTGTTGTTTTCAGTTTATTCTACAGTATTTTATAGTAAAATATTGTGTTGTTTCCGTTTTATAGCAACAGTTTGGGGAATGAGTAGAAGGCAGCACACCTGCTGAGTGTCCTTTAAGGAGCAGGAATCAGATCCCACAGACTTCCAAATCATTTTAAAAAGCAGTTGACT
>NW_007579092.1:21403-29483 GCF_000690725.1 Stegastes partitus | reverse complement strand
TCCTGGTTGTCACTGATGCTTTTGTGGCTAAAAGGGAGCAGATCTTTTTGTTTTATTTGACCTTTGTTTTTTTACCAGTTCTCATTCTCTCACATCTCTGCAGCCAGGTTCAGGTGGGAATCTGGAAAGCAGAGGAGGGGAGGCAGTGGCAGCAGCAGCAGGTGAGTGCACATGGATCTGGACTGAGACGCTCAACAAAAACATGTGAGTGAGAAACATGTGAGAAGCGTGCGATATTATCACTTAAAATACAGTACGAGCCGTGATATTAACACCATTCAGTCTCAGGGTGAAGGTAAAGGTATGTATTGTGTGAGAGGGAATGAAAAACATCTCCAGTGTTTCTCTCAGTTTCCCGACTCCGAAGGTCAGACTCTGTGTGTTCAGCTAATGCCCTCTCCATCTTGTGTGCACACAATACCATCAGGACGAGACTCGCTGGATGTCATCAGACCGAAGGACTCAGCCACAATAACACATAAACCCCGAGAGAGACTGATGCTGTAATTCAATAAACAGCTTTCCAGCAACACTGAGGGTTTTAGAATCACATGTTTCATCTCAACAGACTCAAGAAACTAAAATACCACCACAATTATGTGTCAGAGGAACCACACAGTCCAAATGTCTTGTGTTTGTACATCACAGAATTATAGAGTGACTTAAACAGCAGCTGATGGATTCTGGTCACCGCTGTATAAATCTGCTAAACCACATTGCTGCTCTTCCATCAGATGCTGAAACATCAGGCCTCAGGTTTGCAGTGAGGAACGTTAATCTGGGAAAATGTGCAACGTCTAATCAAACTGAAAAGGTTTTGCCACCACATTCACACATGTGATCAGATTGTAAAACCCAACTGGAGACCCTCAGATGCAGCTGACAGGAGCCCTGCACACAAATCCTCAGTCACCGTCAGCACAAACCAGCTCAGACAAAGAAGTGTCCCTGTTTCAATCTAAAACGTCTAGCTCCTTTAATGCTTAGTGCTGCTGGTGTGTTTTGCATCAAGGCTGCACTGAAATCAATAATAAAGGATTTTTAAAAAATAACAATCCATCAAGCCAGAAGCTGTAAACGACACTTCTATCTATACTTACATTACATACAGCACGTTGTCAGGGTCAGACGGTCCATGCAACTGGAGGGATGTTAGTTCTTAATTAAAAAGCTAACTAAGAAAATAAGAGCATGCTGGAGGAGGATGCACATCAGCTAAAACCATTTATGGCAACCTAAGAGTTAATTCACCAGAAATGATAAAACTAGAAATTACAACTGATTAACCTGCACGATTAATAACAGTTAATTATTAATGACAGTTTAAGACTATAACAGAGATGGCAAACTACCAGAAAGGCACATTTTTTGGGAAATTTGGGGTGTTACTGCACCATAAAGTCACTCTTTAACAGCCTGGTGTAGGATCATCTATGTACAGTTGTCCTCAAACGTATTCGTCTCCTTCCATTAAAGAAAAGGCAAAATTCACTCTCAAATAAGTAGAAACTGAAAAAAGTCATAATAAATAAAAATTTGTTCAATTATAATTTAGTGAAATAAGATGTTGCTTTTGAATTGTGGTGAAAAGAATAATTTAAAAAAATAAAAGTCTCCCAGACAAATGAGAGCACTTTGCTGATGAGCAGGTGAGCAGTGGTCCAGAATACCTGTCAACAGGTGCAGAAGTCTGACTGAGAGTTACAGAAACACCTGATGGCAGTGATTGGCTCAGAGGGTTGTTCAGCTAGATATTAGTTCACGGCTCCCATCAGGCTGGTTTGCTTGTGTGTGTTTTTAATATTTCTGTTGAACCACAATTCAAAAGCAACGTCATGATGTTCATTCATTTTTATTTATTATTACTTTTGTCCATTTCAGCTTATTTCTCTGTTTTTCCTTCTCTAATGGAAGGCTGTGAACACATCTGACTGAACGTGATGAAACCGTTTATTGCCACAGAAGCACCGGGGATCGTTAAAGCTGTACAGACCGCGATCAGACAACACAAATATTAAATATTAAAAATAAATGCAGTCTGATTGCGGTAATCACAACAAACCAACAGTGTGACGGTGATGATCACACAGCTCGAGGCTATTATTAGAAAGTTACGTCACGGCGTGTTGGAGGCGCGTCTCTGTGCCGGTTCAGCAGAACCTCCTCATCAGCGCCGTGAACGGGTCCTCACGGTCCCTCCTTCCCCACATGGAGCGGAACCACGCAGCACCACGTGACCCGGGGTCCCTGGACTGAGCCTCTCACACCGCATCATGGCTGCGGAGGATGCGGCCGCGCGGTACCGGAGCGGAGCCCCGCTCTCCCAGCGGGCTGCGCTCTCGCCGCTCCGCCTGCTGCTCTTCTCCCTGTGCGCCTGCTCGCTGCTTCCCGCCCCGGCGCTCGGTCTGCTCGGCTTTCGACCGGAGGAGACCGGGGCGGAGCTGTCCGTGGAGGACGGGGTGCTGAAAGCCACCGAGGGAACGCGCTTCATGCTGCGGGTCTACTACTCCACCTCCCCGCAGAGGCTCAACCGCACCGCGGGAAAGCGTGCCAACAATGCCGCGCCCTGGATCGCCTTCATCGAGGAGCCTACTCCCGGCCGAGAGGGACAAGTTCACCCGAAGCGGAATATGTGCATGGACAAGAACGCCCGGACGTCCGACATCGAGGTTTTAGGCTCCTTTAAGTCCGCCTCCAGTCAGAACTCGGTGCTGGTCGAACTGTTGGCCAAAGACCTGCGGAGGGGAGAGAAGACCAAATACTACTCCATGTGCGCCTTCGACGGATCCAAGTGGGAGCACTACCGGACCAGGGACTTCTGGGTGGCCGTGACCGAGCGCTCGGCTGTGCCGGAGCTCTGGCTGCAGGTGCTGGTCTCAGTCCTCCTGCTCGGGCTGTCAGCTCTGTTCAGCGGACTCAACTTGAGCCTGCTGGCGCTGGACCCGGTGGAGCTGCAGGTGCTCCAGAACAGCGGCACCGACACGGAGCAGAACTACGCGCGGAAAATCGAGTCTGTCCGTCGGCATGGAAACTACGTCCTGTGCACTTTACTGCTGGGGAACGCGATCATCAACGCCTCTCTCGCCGTGTGGATGTGTCAGATCCTGGGCATGACCTGGCTCTCTACCGTCATCTGCGCCTTCGGCATCTTCTTCATCGGGGAGATCCTTCCTCACTCAGTGGCGTCCCGCCACGGTCTGGCCATCGCTTCCAAAACCATCTGGGTGACACGGCTGCTGATGGTGCTCTCCTTCCCCATCTCCTACCCCATTAGCAAGCTGCTGGACCTCATCCTCAACCAGGAGATCTCCAACTTCTACACCAGAGAGAAGCTCCTGGAGATGCTGCGTGTCACCGACCCGTACCACGACCTGGTCAAAGAGGAGCTCAACATCATCCAAGGAGCGCTGGAGCTGCGAACCAAAACCGTGGAGGACGTCCTGACGCCGCTCACCGACTGCTTCATGCTGGCCTCGGACGTGGTGCTGGACTTCAACACCATGTCTGAGATCATGCAGAGCGGATACACCAGGATACCGGTGTTTGAGAACGAGAGGTCCAACATCGTGGACATCCTGTTCGTCAAGGACCTGGCCTTCGTGGACCCGGACGACTGCACGCCGCTGAAGACCATCACTCAGTTCTACAAACACCCGCTGCACTGCGTCTTCAACGACACCAAGCTGGACGCCATGCTGGAGGAGTTCAAGAAAGGTGAGGAGGGCGCCTGGGGTGAAGGAGGGTTTGTGGCATTGAGCATCTCAGCAGGAGAGTCAGGATGTTAAAACACAATTCTGTTTCATGTAGGACTTGTTCTTGTTCAACATGTTTTGTGATGAACTTGTTTTATGAATATATTCTAGAGGACCAACTCAAGGTCACTCACACCGATAACGATGTGAGACCCTGTTGATATGATGGTTCTATTATTTGTGCTAATGATGTCTTACAGGAAACCTGTCTCATAATTCATGCTCCTGTTCGGCTGCAGTAAAAAAGTTTTCTTTGCAGTTCATCGCTGTGATACAGTCTTCTGTTTCCTGCTTTTATCCGCTGTGACTGTGAGCAGGCGATTCACTGTTTTTGCTTCGGGGCATTTAGGTAAGACATCTCCTGCTGTAGTGCCGGAGACAGTGGTGGAAACACACCCGTGTGGCTAGTTGCTATGGTAACCTGTCAGTCTCAGGTGTTTAACATGGGCAGGTGAGGATGCTGAGTGGTGAGTTCATTCAGGTAGTCGTGTGCCGTAGAGATTTGGTGGATCTGCCTGTAAAGCTGTGGTGACTTGAAGTCTGTGAGATCCTGTGTGAGGATGCTGACACTGTCTGAGAGGCTCATCAGCCCCGTAGAACCAGGGATGCCTTACATGGCCAGAGAGAAGAAACTGAAAGATATTCTTAGTAAAAATCTGAGGTGAGATGAATCACTTTCTATTTGTTGATGCTTGAATTAGTTTCATAAGATTTGGGAGGATTTGTTCTTTCCATGTTTGCAAATCTGTGAACTGCATCACTTGTTGTCATCCCAGCTCTTGTGTTCCCCAAACAGAAGCCCAGGCATTACCTTCATTTATGAAATCTAGGAGGTTATCAGACTCCTTGAGCTGGTTTAAGTCTCCTGCACTGGCTGAACAGCTGATGTCTAAACAGTACTTAAACCTCGTGCTGCTCCAGTGGGGCTCCTCTGTATTTAATATGAAAGTGATGTAATACTTGAGGGAATGCAAATGTGTATCTGTGCAGCTGGAGAGCAGCTCATGCAGTATGCACAGTGCTGCCCTGCACCACTAACACATCCCTACCCGGTCTGCAGTGCCGCTGCCGCCGCCGCTGCAGCAGCACACCAGCGTGTCCTCCTGCATGCAGTCTGCTGGCATTCCTGCTTTATTGTAAAGTTTTAAAATGGGTGGGGTGTGAGGCGGCCAATCGCAGGCCGTGCTGCTTATGGCTGCCTTCCTACATGCTCAGAGATCCTGCACAGTCAGCGGTTTGTGTTTTTTCTCTGCTGTGTTCGCGGCGAGGACAGGAAGTGAGGGAGGAGGGGGGGCAGAGCGGGACACCTTGACCGAGGCCGCCTCAGTTTACTGGAGACGTCTGACGGCTCATTTATTTAGAGTTTTGCTTGTTTTGTAAATCGACAGGGTGAGAATGTGTGCAGAGCGTTTCCGAGATAAACATTGTTTTTCTAAGTCAGTAAAATGACTTAAAAGTATTTGACTAATCCAAGGATGGAAGGATTTTCTACACCTGTAAAATATACAATTTCGAAAGCGCTGACATTTTACCTTCATCATCCAACATGCAGCCAACCAGACAGATCTTCATCCTTATTGCTGACTTTTAATCGGCTACATACGGTGATGAAGTGGTTTGTGTGAAGCCAGATGCCATCAGAGCCGTGTAGGATGAACACAAGTATGATTCTTGTGTCACATTGCCACAAAGGGATCTAGATGAGATTATCCACACAACCAGAGGATTATAAACAAGGTCTCTCCCTCTGGCTCTGTCTCACTGTGTTGCTCTCTTCCTGCACCCTGCTTCTTCTTTTCTCTCTCTCTCTCTCTCTGTAGCAACACTTTCAGGCACTGCGGCAGAAAAATGCAGCCCTTCACATTCAGTTCAGTGAGACTCCTGCAGCATCTGATGCTGACACAGAAGCTCCAGGGGAAAAACCCAGCTGTGTTGATATTACAAATGTCAAACTGTATTTTATCTTCCACCTGGACCCTGTAGAACCACTACTAGTTGAAATCAGTTTGCTTCTGACCAACAGCAGCGTAAAACTCTTGTTGGTGTTTTTCTGAAATGTCGTCTGTGCAAATGCATCGGAATCAGATTTGGATGAAAAATGATTTGTTGTGTATTTGAGCTGATAAGCAAACCGTCTCAGCAGCTGATTATCTCTGAATATTAGTCAACTCTTTCTCTTATTTTAAGTAAACTGAAGTTAGTGTGGGCTGCAAGGTGGCTCAGTGGTTAGCATCGTTGCCTCGCAGCTAGAAGGTCGCCGGTTCACATCCCAGTGGGGGCATCTTTCTCCATGTTCTCCCCGTGCAGCGTGGGTTCTCTCCGGGTTCTCCGGCTTCCTCCCACAGTCCAGAAACATGCTGAGGTTAATTGGTGATTGTAAATTGTCCGTAGGTGTGAATGTGAGTGTGCTTGGTTGTCTGTCTCTAAGTGTAGCCCTGTGATAGACTGGTTACCTGTCCAGGTGAACCTGCCTTCACCCTGAGTCAGCTGGGATAGACTTCAGCCCCCCATGACCCTGGTGAGGATTAAGATGTAGAGATAATGGATGGATGGACAAAGCAGCATTGTGTACTGTGGGCTGCTTCCTCTTCTCCGTCACTCTCTCTCTTCAACACATACCTGCTCAGGTGGCTGCAGGTTGTACTGTGTCCTGGTTAGGTGTCCTGCAATTAGTGCTGTGTGTCAGTTTTGGGTTGTTGCGTATGTTTTCAGAATGCGTGACTGCGTTGTCTTTACCCACAATGCTCCCAAACGGGGGCAGAGACGGTGTTTTTTTTCGCGAGTCCTAAGATATTGTCCTCGCCATTTGTAGCTGCCGTCTTTCTCAGCTCAGCTGCCTGTTGCACCAGCAGATGGTGACCTCTGTTGACACGTGCTGCGCACTACAATACATCGCTTCAGGGATTCAAAGATTTCAAGGATTCAAGGTCTTTATTTGCTATTTGTGTGCAAACAGACAGTCGAGGCACGTTGGAATTCTTGTGCGTTGCTCTCTTACACTCTACAGGAGTAGTAAAAGATGAAATACCAAAAAAAAAGAAATAAATAAACCTGAATGCTGCAGCTGAGGTATGAAAACTAAACAAGGAGCTGGTGATGTGCTATTGCAGATGTGCAGAAATATGTAGAGGATGTTACACATGCATCATATTGCACGAGAGGTGGAGGAGGCAGTGAGGGGTTATTGCACATACGGTTCACATTTTTACCATCAGTCTCCCGGTTGCAGTGGGAAAAAAATGTAGAACCATGTTTTGCGTGTGAAAAGGACATCTATGGAGGTAGATGGACGAGAGAAGGTGCTGAAAATCCAACCCTAAGGATTTCTAAATACTCTAATGCCTGGATAACACCCAAGCAGCCTTAAATGTAGCTACAGTTAAGTTCATGTTGCACTGGATCTAAATAAAAATGTTTTGCTGTTTAATTAATAAATGCAATTCCCTGTAGTCCTGCAAAATGCACTGATGTGCCTGTAGGCCAGCGCGGTGCTGTAGCGTGGAGCCTGCTGGTCTGGTGAGCCCACAGAGCGATTCTTTGGCCAGAATGCTAAACACTGTGTCTGGCACCAATAAAATCGGCCAAGTAACACCTTCCCCGCTGTGAACAACGGCAGCAGCAGTGTGCTGGTACAGGGAACCTATTCAGTGCCAGGGGTGATGTTGTGTAGCCAGACTGGAAGCTGAACACTGCAACCAGATCCTGGATGAGAGTCTGACTGTATGCGCTCTAACAAGACAAGGAGTTTGTCTTTCACTAAAAAGCAACACCTTAAAAATGAACGTCGTAAATGTCCGTGTGACTTTAATCACTCTGAATATCGGTGAAAAGACATCTGACGTCACCTCAACCACTAACTTAAATCATCTTTTATTGATGGGGAGCTGTTCAAATGAATTTAAACAACTGGCACAAAAGGGTGAATTCTAATATAATTCTGTCTCTTTACATGAACTGAACCGTACGATGCATTGCTGCCGTTCTACTGTTAAATATACAGCCCATAAAGTCTAATTATCTCCCTCTAAATTCTTTCCTTTCTCTTCGTCCTTCCCTCCCAGGAGGCAGAATATAAAATATTCAGTGTGCTACTTTCCACTTTGTCTGCCTGCCATCTGTTCTCTGTGTTTGTGTTGCTTTTTACAGATTTCAGCCCTTATTCAATGTCACTTGGACTGAAACATCCCTCAGAGTATACGTCCCAGTTTAATGCAAAGCGCCGTTGATGAGCATCAGTTTGCAAATGAATGGGTGGCTGCTGGGTTCACACCACTGAGCATGTCAGTGTCAAGCTTTATCCCATGTGTCTCAAAATGTGTGTTTTTTTG
>NW_007579092.1:16211-18817 GCF_000690725.1 Stegastes partitus | reverse complement strand
CTGACAGTGAACTTGTGAATGATGTAATAGCTGGACGACTGACGCAGCGTACGACTGCTGCTGTCTGCAGTGCAGCGTCTCACAGGTTACTGTCGGACACATCTTGGCATTAGGAATAACCTGCACACACACAACCTTCTGCTTACTCGTGTTTTGTTTCCAGACCGATCCATCTTGAATTGAATAAGTCCTAAATCCCATGTAATCCTCTATCTGTCAGCCCGGCTAAAAACTTCTCTGTTTTGTTTTATTTTCTGTCTCTGTAATATCTGCTCGCCAACAGATTTCTCATCCAGCGGTGCATGGATTATTAATTATTCCATTTATGTTTGGAAACGCCCCAAGATTTTAGCCCCGGCAGCACACACTCATCATCCTGAAAGTAAACACGGCAGACTCTGGATGAGAGTGTGTTCGTGTGATGGATTGTGTTTTTGCATCAGCAGTGTCTTTTGTATTAAATCCTCCCTGCTGTTACACCCACTGCCTTCAGCTCCTGCTGTTGCTCCACTTACCGAACATCTGAACACAAAGCTCCACTCCCACTCAGGATGAGTCACACGGTACACACACGCGAGTTGAAGCAGCATTATTCAAATCTTACCCCGAGTCTAAAATCTAACTGTCTCATCTGACAATACCCTTTCATTGTGTGTTCTGCTTTTCACGTCTAAAGAATTAGAGGGCACACAGGGCCAGTAGCTGCAAGTAAACAAGTGCAAAGACCTTTAAAAGCTGGTTAACAGCAGCCACCTGCTGTTTTATTTAATGCTGAGGCGTGTGATGAATCGCTCAGTGTTTCCAGCAAAATCCAAATACAGCACTTCACATGCTTAAAGTCAGAATGCTGTTGCACCATCATGTATTTTATCAGGCGTTACATCAACCACCCAATCAGGCAACCTGTTTTTTTACTAATCAAGTATTTGCTATAATTGGAGGCAAACCAACTGCACAAGGAAACACACCCACGCATCTATGCAGTAATGACATTAANATGCAGCACTTCCTGTCTTGTCAGGATGAAAACAGGAACATGAAACAGAAACTGTCTCCATGCTCTCCAAAACAAATACTAAGTTTGATGTTAGCTCGACAGTCGAGCCACCTTCCAGGATTGACCTAAATGCTCCTAAAAGCATCATCACATCGTTTGTTTTCCATCCTTTATTGGTTTACAAGAGTTCCCTCAAAGCCGTCTTCATGCAGTTTTGTTCGTACAGCTTTTATGCAGCAGAAATTTAGACTTGTCAAAGCAGTAAAAGCCCGTTGCAGCTGATAACATTAATCACGGCTGTGTTGTAGCAGCTCTGTGACCCTCGAGATACGGATACTTGCTCACAGATGTAACTACTGGGACACTTAAATGGACCTGAGCCATCATTAATCATCAAATATTAATTACACCTGCAATGCTCTTGCAATGACATATCAAATGTCGAGCGCTCTATTGTCCGCTCCTCCTGAACGTCCTGGCTGGCAGGACGGGTGCACAAACGCGGGGCTTTGATAAACAGCAATGACTACGAAGGACAAATCGCTCCTTTTTCCATGTATTTGTTGTACATGGCTCCTCGCTTGCTTCATGTCAGCCTCCGTGTTTGTCTGCAGTGCTGATTTCACCGGTGTTGCAGCACACAGGGTTGTATACGATCGCTTGGACACACGTCTGATGGTCAGCACATTCCAGGATTTACAGTTTCAAGCAGCAGCTACAAACCACAAGGAGGCTCAAACATAGGTCCAGTATGTGTGCAGTGTATCACATATTATTTCCATGTAAACACCTCAGTGAAGATGAGAAATTCAGGTTCACTGTGCCCAAGAGACAGCTAATGTTTTCTGTCAGTGTCACAGTTACTTGAGGTTGGATCGTCTTGATTGCAGTTTTCATTGATTGATGGATTTTTATTAGATTATCTCGCAGAACAAGTATCTAGTAGATTTCGGTTCATGACGTTCTATCAGTCTTCTCTTGTCCCCATCTGTCATCTGCTTTCTGTGCACTCTGCAAAATTACTCTGTGAATCCCTGTATTTCCTTTTTGTTTTTTTAATTTCCTCTTAACTAGCAACAGATTTTTGCTTTTTATCTCAACACCCAAGCTGACAAAAAAGGCAAATGTCCCACAAATGCTGCACTAGTTCTGTTTGATGTCATGTTAAACTTTCTAAAACCGGGTTCTTGGGTATAAATATTGAGTTTCATGTAAGTTTCAGTGAGACTAATAATCTGTCAAATGTCGAGGCTGCTTGGTGGGAGTTGTGAGATTTTCAAAATACAAGAAAGAACAAGGATTTTAAGAAATACGAGTTGCATTTCTTAAATCTGACAAACGAACACGAAGCGCTCTCAGTCTGCTGTATACGTTTCCCATTTGACCCATTTAGCTGAATGCAGCGCCGCCAGAATCCTGTGCGTTTGTGTGAATGTGTGTGTGTGTGTGTGTGTGTGTGTGTGTGTGTGTGTGTGTGTGTGTGTGTGTGTGTGAGGTAGTATTTGGCAGGCAGAGAGTGTAGAAGTGGAGAAAGAATCTCATGGAGGAAGCTGGTTTGGTGCCAGGCTGCTGAGGAGGAGCTACAAACAAGGATTCACTCTGTTTCTGA
>NW_007579092.1:3364-13569 GCF_000690725.1 Stegastes partitus | reverse complement strand
ATGGATGGATGGACTATTTGTCACCTTTACATGAACATCCAGAATATAAACATTGCATGACCGGTGTGAAACATCCTTTTATGTGCATGGAGCATGGACCTATTAAATGGTCGTTGCACTTGCACGCTCAGGATGCAGACAGTTGACCAATCAGACGGAGCCCCGGATCCATCGGCCATGCATCCACACTGTTGATGGAGCCCCAACCAGCAGTCAAGTCCCCTCAGATTAACTGCTGTCAGTTCATACACACAAAAAAAACACACATACTGACACCATAATGCAATGATTAAACACATAATTTCCACTTTTCCGCCTTTTTAGGGTTTTTTTTTTTTGTTCCCTTCTTCAGTCACACAGATATCATGATGCTTTGTACATAATGGCCTTGATGCTCTACATCATCACTGTATGTGAGTTAATCAGTGGTTCCCGCCCTATTTGTGAACACAGTTGTGAATCTTACAAAAAAGAGGAGATGGTGTGTTGTTTATGACAGGAGAAATAGTCTGTCAGGTTAACAGCTGCATGTTTTACATAAAGGGATACGCTCAGTTTAATTGGATTTTAGCACCGACAAACTACTTGTCTTCCCTATGAGCCGACTGTTATCATGGAAAAACTGACCCTGACTCTCTGTTTACCTTCCAGGGAAGTCCCACCTCGCCATTGTGCAGCGCGTGAACAACGAGGGCGAAGGCGACCCGTTCTACGAGGTGATGGGCATCGTCACCCTGGAGGACGTCATCGAGGAAATCATCAAGTCGGAGATCCTGGATGAGACAGACCTCTACAGTACGTATGCAAACACGAGCTCGACGAGCTGCGTTGTTGGATCGCGTCTCATTTCGTGCGCGTTGGTGTTTTTTCTCAGCTGACAATCGCACGAAGCGGCGAGTTTCTCACCACGAGCGAAAGCAGCAGGACTTCTCCATCTTCAAACTGTCGGAGAACGAGATGAAAGTGAAGATTTCTCCTCAGCTCCTCCTGGCAACGCATCGCTTCCTCTCCACAGGTAGCCGCCGCGCCAGCATCTTGTGTTTCTAGACTTTAGACAACAAACATCTTCACAGGGAGGAGAGGAACGAAGCAGTTCACCCAAACACATTCACTGTTAATGAAGACAATAAGGTGGATTTTAGGTTTTGGTTAAAGCCTAATTGTAGGATTAGTGACAAGTCTTAGAGGGCTTTTCCACTGCAGGAACTTCACCCACAGACTAAGAACTGTTGGAGTGCTTTTCCACTGCAGGGACCAAAGTCTGAAGCAAGTTCTAGGGAATGAATTTTACTCCAGCACAGAACCTTTCTGATTGCTCACAGCATTTGATTTCTGCAGCTGTGTACACAGTTTATCGTTCGTTGTGCCTCGACTCTTCAACATGGGGTTACAGAAGAAAGGATAAAACAGACGAAACAGGGACAAAGCACAGTGTAGTCGTTCTCAAAACAGACTTGTAACAAACACTTTTCTATGCGTCAGTGGACTAATTTACTGGATCTTGAAAATGCAGACAACCAGCGGTCTGAACGAATCTTTTAACTCCTTGAATATAATTCCTGATAAGTTCTGGCAGTCTTAACATCTTATTAACATCATGAGAGATCTAAGAAACACATGATGTCCTTCTGTTTTGACAGCTCTATTTATCATTTATAATACTACATTTGGACTTGCTTGAGTTCATTGAAGACGTTTCATCCAAGAGGCTTCATCAGTTCTGACTGACAAGCTGGGAGTTCCAGACATCCTTAAGGAGCCATTAACATTAACAGAGTTTCAGTTTCAATTGGGGGTTTGTTGCTCCTCCCCCTCGTTATGTGACTCACTTAACGAGGGGGAGGAGCAACAAACCTCCAATATATCAGCATCTGGAACTCCCAACTAGTCAGTCAGAGCTGATGAAGCCTCTTGGATAAGAGGTGGAACGTCTTCAAGGAACTCAAGCAGTTGCTACTATTAATCTACCAGAATAACCACGACCTGGAGGACTGAACCCTCACAGTCATGACAACATTTGCTTTTTAGTTGAGCTGGCTCTCCAGAAAAACTCTTAAGAGCAAAGGAATGTCTTTTTTTGGATGTTATAACTCATTTTAAACATCTTCACCCGTCACCAACACATAACTGTAAACCAGTGATGCTCTCTAAAGCAGAAAATCATATTTTTATTCATAAATGACCTTAAAAAGAAAGAAAGAGAAGTTTCTAAGGTTTTTTTAGAGCAGACACTTTGCACATAAAGTCCTTCACAAGCTTGTTCATGTGGGTCTGTGTGTGTTTCATCGTCAGAGGTGGAGCCCTTCAAACCAGCTCACATCTCAGAGAAGATCCTGCTGAGGCTCATTAAACACCCCAGTGTGGTTCAGGAGCTCAAGTTTGACGAGCGGAACAAGCGAGCGCCGCAGCACTTCCTGTTCCAGCGCAACAAACCGGTGGACTACTTCATCCTGGTGCTGCAGGTGCCCGCGACACTTTGATCTTTCCTTTGGATGTTAATTATCTATGTTGGTCTCATACGGACGTCGGTGAGCTCTCATGCTGTGTGTTTGTTTTTTTAGGGTCGAGTCGAGGTGGAGTTTGGTAAAGAGGCGCTCAAGTTTGAGAACGGAGCTTTTTCTTACTTCGGGGTGCCGGCCATCATGCCAACAGGTTCAAATACACACTTATATGTACTTATATATTCTTGTGATACTGCCCACTAATATCCAAACAAAACCACCTCTTTCTCAACTTCATGTCCAGCTACACGTCTAACTACATCAAAATCTTCACCCTGAACTTGTGATGCAATCTTCATCTAGCTCCTACATGGACATAGTTGCACCAAAATGTCCCAGTTTTTAAATGCACAGTTTCCCTAAACAGGAAGAAGTAAAAACAAACATAAATACACAGAAAAACTTGAGCATTTACACTAAACAACAGCCACAGAGTGTTTTTTCTTTTATTGACTGCACACAGATGGAAACAAAAACGAGAAAAATCTACAATTCGTCCTGTCAAATCACTGCTATGAGTTATATCTTGCGACCACTGTGTTTAATTTGTGAATGAGCAAATCTTCAGCGTTCAGATTCCTTCCTCTGAAGTCATGTAGCTGCCTCATGAAAGCAGCGTTCATCGAGTGACGTGACTGAAATGAACGGAAGCTTTCGGCAGCAACTTCTAAATTAAGCGAAATGAAGTTGGCATCCCGTTCAGGATCTGATCGACGTCGTCTGTTTGTGTCGGCTGCAGTCCACAGATCGCCGTCTCGCAGCAGCGGTCTGGACCGCTCCGAGTCGATGCTGTACGGAGGAAGCATGGGCCAGCTGAATGGAGGGGGGAACGTCTACCTGCCCGACTACTCCGTCAGACAGCTCACACACCTTCAGATCATCAAGGTACCGTACAGAATGTTCACTGTGTGACAGAGTGAAGAGAACCCACAACACAACCGTCTATGAGAAAGATATGACATTAACTATGACTGACAAAAAATAAACTTCAAAAAATAGACTTCTGTGGTGCTTAATGCCCTCCAGTCACAATCTGTTTATGCAAAGCGCTCGTCAGCGACATGAGTTTTCATCAGCTGACACCTGCATGACAGTAGTTAAGGTTCAGTGTAAGATTGATACCAACACTGACCAGGTAGAAAATGTGTATCAGGCCCAGTCCTGATCCAAGGTACCAGCTCAGAACAACAGGAATTATAATATCAGCTTCATCATACAAAAAAACACATGCGAGCATTTGCTGAACGCTGGCTTGTCATTCAGCCCTTGACTATGGTTGTTGCTGACTCCTTCTACACGCTTCGCTATTTTCTGCCTCACAGCAAGCAAGACAAAAATAAAGCTGACCACAACGAGAGCAGACAACACGACCTGAATGTTCTTTACAGAACTTCCAGCCTGAAGCTTGTCGTCAGGCTGCATCGTTTTTTTTTGCACGACGAAGGTGAAAACAAAGACGTCTAAAAATGGTGGATTTTGTGAAAAACGCTTTCGTCATAAATTGTAGCAGCATGTTTTTCAAAAAGTGAAAGTTTCACAAGCTTTTCAACTTCTAGCAGTTTGTTTCTGAAGCCGCTGTGTGCAGTGAAGGGAGCTCGGTTTGTTTTCCAGTCTTTGAGAGGAACATGTCCGTCCGTCCATCCATCATCTATACACCGCTTAATCCTCACCAGGGTCATGGGAGGCTGGAGTCTATCCCAGCTGACTCAGGGTGAAGGCAGGTTCACCTGGACAGGTAACCAGCCTATCACAGGGCTACACTTAGAGACAGACAACCAAGCACACTCACATTCACACCTACGGACAATTTACAATCACCAATTAACCTCAACATGTTTCTGGACTGTGGGAGGAAGCCGGAGAACCCGGAGAGAACCCACGCTGCACGGGGAGAACATGGAGACTCCACGCAGAAAGATCCTGGGTGTCCTCACCGGGATGCGACCTTCTTGCTGCGAGGCAACGATGGTAACCACTGAGCCACCTGCAGCCTGAGAGGAACAGATAACTCCATCTTCACAAAGCTTCAGAAAACCCACTTTTTCATCGTCCACCTGAGACAACATCAATCAAACTTAAGTTTTCTCTGTTTTATGTCATTTCTACTGAGTCAAATCCACTCAGCTTCAGTTTGATTGATGTGATCTCAAGCAAACAACAAAAAAATTAAGTTTCCTGAAAATCTACAAAAGTGTCGTTCTCTGTTTTTCACAAATGAACTCTTCGTGTGTTTCTTTAATTGATTTTTCTAAATAATAAATGTGCTAAAACTGAATTTGACAGCTGCACATTAAGTCTTGTTTGAGAGAAATTATCTCAAATTCAACCCTGACTAACACCCAGAATGCTTTGCTCCTGTGTGTCAGATCACCCGCAGCCACTACCAGAACGCCGTAACGGCCACCCGCATGGACAGCTCTCCTCAGACTCCGGATGCCGACACTCGTCTGACAGAAGGCAACAGTCCGACCCCGGAGCCGCCGGCCGCGGAGCACGCAGCCACGCTGATGCCCCCGGAGCACCACACCACCACCACCACCACCACCGCCACCACCCTCATGCCCCCGCCCAGGGAGCCCAGCAGGCCCAGCTCCGCCCGAAGCCGAGGACAGCAGTCCAGCGTCCCTCACAGCACCTCGCTGCTGAACGAGAAGAACCGCATCGTCCGTAAGTAGCCTCGACTGCACAGTCTAGTGGAGGAGCAGGCGTACAGTTCAGACTGACAACAGATTATTTGTGGCAGACAAACAAAAAAGCTGCTTCTTAAAATGAGTTTTTAAAAAATCCATTAGGGATAGTTTTCAGGAGTAATGGAGTTCAATAACCCGAGCCAGCCAGAAGTAAACAGGTGACGAAGACAGTCTGAGGAGAGAAAAAAGGCTGAGAGACGGAGCGCTGAGTGAATATCAACGACATGATGGAGGCATAGAGGTGTCTAAAAGCTTAGTTTGTCTGAGAAATTACTTACGGCAGCCAGTCTGAGCTGCAGAACTTTAGACAAGCTGGCTCATGCTCAAAAAGCAGCGTCTGGGTTTGGCTTTAGGGTTAAAAGTAAAATCACAGTTACATACTTGGAGGTGAGGTAGAAGATGGACTGTAGAGATTCAGGGTAACATTTAGCCCAAACTTTATTTTCAAGCAAACCATTTATTCCACATGCAGCTTTACTAAAACATTAAGTACCTGTGCAAAGTGCAAATCTTAAAGTAATTTCAATGCAAACACAATCATGTTTACGTGCTGTAGGAGTGACTTTTACTGCTTTTAACGCCCGAGCCGCCCTTTCACTGCACACTGCTGCTTCAACAAACCGTTTACTGGGATGGCGACATGGTGAGATAACACTCATCCATTATTTAGACGACCAGGGGTGCCCAATCCTGGTCCTCGACAGCCCCTATCCAGCATGTTTTAGATGGTCCCCTCTTCCAACTCACCTGATTCACATGATCAGGATGGTTATCAGGCTTCTGCAGAGCTTGTGGCCCTCGAGGACCAGGATTGGGCACCCCTGATTTAGACGTTCCCTCGTACCAGGCGCTCGTCGTTGGTGACAGAATCATCTCTGGACTGTGCAAGGACAGAATTTAAAAAAAAAAACAAAACAGGAAGACATGAGGACAAATTGACTGAAGGAACCGGGCTGGAGGTGGTACCGTTACCAGAGGTAGCAGGATGATCGGGAACGATGCCAGAAGCTGGTGGAGAGCAGCCAAGACCCAAATCAAAAACAGTGCTTATGCCATCAAGCACTAACTCCTGTGTGCATCATGTGACTAAACCAGACAGAAAAGAAAACATGGAATGCCTACAAGCACTGTTTTTGGCAGCACAATGATCATATTGATGTGAGAGCTTCAGTGATTTTGGTTATTACCGAGACAACATGTCGAGACACCAGCTCTGAAATTAAACTCTTAGGAGCTACTTTTGTTGTTATCATTGTGTTTGTCCAGACAAATGTGCCTTTAGTTGTACCAGACATTAAAATGAACAAGAAACTGAAGGAAACAAGGGTGCTCTTATCATTTTTTTCCATGACTGGTTGCACAAACTGTGACGAAAAGTTTTTTTTTCCTGACAAATATCCTCAAACCACTGAGTTGTTCTTGACTCAAGTTTCCCAAAAAAGTGAAAAATGTTTTTTCCAGAGTCCAACGAGATTTTATTTTCTGTCGCAGCAGTGTAAGAAAACCAACATAGAAAAAGTTCAAACACATTTGTCGACTAATTCATAAAACACTTCACACCTCGGATGTCGTAAATGCAACGGGTCTCTGTGTGTTTTAATGTGTGTGCAGGCAGCAAGTCGGACGGCCAGAAGAGTCCCAGTGACTCGGTGTTTCTCAGGATGGATGAGATCCCCTACATCAGAGAGGACCGATCCGAGACTGAAGCACACGCTGGTTCGTTTCACTCCATTTATGTTAAACAAACGCTCGCTGACGAGTAATCTGAGGTCAGACCTGGAGAGAAACTGGTCTCCGTATCTGTAATGGTGATAAATGTATGTATGTGACAGTGAACTTGAACTTGTCAGAGTTTCAGCTACAAAACACCTGAATGTTCTAGAAAAAAGCTATAAATTAATTATTGTAGGATATTTTTACAAACAAGCCTTTCACGTGAATGTGCTAAAAAGGCAGGACGTCCACATGCAAAATACTCACATGTGACCAAGTGATGTGTTTAGTTTTAATAGTTTTCTTTAACAGATGTTTTAGATATTTATTTGTTTATGGAGTATACTTTAAAAGCAAAAAATAAAATTAAATAAATAACTAAAAATGAAAAAAAAAAATTAAAAAGTAAAAAAATAACTTAAAAATAATTTTGAAAAAATAAAATTTAGAAATGTGAAAAAAATCCAAATGATAAAAAAAACAATTTAAAAAATATTATTTCTTTGTCTTTATATTTCTACTTTTTTTTTTAGCCTTTTCTTTTATTAATTAATTTTTGATTAATATTGCTTTATATTCCCACATTAGTTATTTTTTATTTTATTTATTCTTCTTTTTATTTCCACTTTTATTTATTTTTTTATTCTTTTATTGATATATTTTTGTAATATTGCACTCTCACTCCTCCGTATTATTTACCCACCTGCTCATTGTAGTGAGTAGATCATATCTCCTGCTCTTATGGCATCCTAAAGGGCTGCTCTGATTGCCTCGAAACCTTGACAGCAGCAGGGACACATTTTTTGTGTTTTTAACTATTTCACTCAGTGCTTACATTTCAAACTGGGACATTATTGGACGAGTCGGGATTTGGAAGAAATCCGACTTGCGGTGTCCTCCCCACATTGCACACCCTATGTGGATAGGTGGGATTTTTGCGGTCCAACCACAGTATTCTTTTCCCAACCAGGAAAAAAAAAAAAAAGGTCAATTTCGGATGCACATTTAAAAGAGCCTTTGAAACGGAACGACTGGCTGTGCTGCTGCGATGCATTCAGCCTGAGAAGGACGCGGCCCCTGAACTGAGACGCAGCCTCCGCCTTTTGTGCTTTTCTTTTGGGGTAGTTAGCATTGGCAGGGAACTAATAAGACCTTCATCAGCATCCACTCCTGAACAAACCGGTTTTATTTTCACATCTAAATATTCCCTTAAGCTGCCAAAGCTTCCCGAAAAGTTGCTCTCAACTTGTCTGTAGTTGCACCTTCCTCACAAACTCATGATACGGGACCTTAATTTGTCCTCCAGCAGGAACCAAAGCTGTTCTTCACTAACAGGGTCACATCCCTCTCTCTCTCGCTCTCTCTCTCTCTCTCTCTCTCTCTCTCTCTCTCTCTCTCTCTCTCAGATGTGGCCTCTGTTCCCATAGAAACGGACACGTCGCCTTTCATCAGCAGCCTGTCGCTGAGCGGTTCAGAGGACACGCTGGGCAAGAAACTGCTGCTCAAACTCAGTTAGTCTCTCTCTCTCTTTCTCACACACACACACACACACACANCACACACACACACACACACACACACACACACACACACACACACACACACACACACAGCCACCTATTCACAAACCTTTTCTATGCTTCTGTCTCCTCCTCCTTGGATTTGATTCACATGCAAACTCAACCACATACACACTGCACACTCCACACTACACACACACACACTACACACACACACACACACACTACACACACACACACACTCAGCTTCCTACTTAAACATACATTAGTGTTCTACCTACTTTGTATTCTCCTGTAGTGTCTTAAAGAGCTCCTCCACTGCTCTGTGCTCTGTGACTGTGAGCTGCTGATGGTTTGACAAAGATAAAACTACACAAACTGCTATTTAAGATATAAATTTTCCTCTTCGCTACTGAATTCTGTTAATTTAAATGAAAACCAGTTTGCAGAGAATTAACACAAGGGTGTGTGTTGGGTTTGTGTAGCTCTGTGTGGACACTTCAACAAAAAAAACACTCTTTTCTAAAGTTGCATATCTCACAGCTGAAGCTTTCCAAATAACCTTTACAGGAACAATAATTCAAAAGCTTTTCTCTGATTCCAGCCAAAGATAAATGAAACCTGATCCCTGGGTTAGCTGCATGTACGGTGCATCTCTGTGTGAGGCAGCAGACGTGCTCAGTCGCCGTGACCCTGATGGAAAAATGGTTAAATTTTCATGCCACTTTCCCCATAAATAACTTTTCCATGTCTCCTTTCCTCAGGCCACAAGAAGAGGAAAAAATCTCGCGAAGGAGAGAAGACGCCGGAGGACATTTCAGAGCAGCCACTGGTGCAGACCTAGCAGAGCAAAGCAGGACACTCCATCTCGTGATGATGGTTCTTTAAGCTGTTTGTAAAGACGAAGTGGTTGCTGAACTATAGCTATCAGAGTTTTATCTGAAGACACACACTCCACACGCCGGCGCTGCAGAAGGTGGGAAGCTGGAGCCATTACCTGGAATGACGTGTAGGTGGAGGAAACAAATCCAACGGACGGGGCAGCTTTGGCAATACGCATCACACCAACCTGTTCCATGCTTCCTTCTCTTGCTTTCCCTCTTTGGCTTTGATTCACATGCAAGCTGCAGAAAAACACATTTTAGCTTAAAAACAAACTTGAGAATGCAGCTTTGGCAACGTGCATTCGACTGTAGCGTCTCATCTTCACCGGTTTTTCATGCTCGTATATAAAGGAATGACTGTGAATGTAAAAGATTTGTAGAAAAAAAATCAGAGCTTTTTTTATAC
Organism: Stegastes partitus; assembly: GCF_000690725.1. Classification (NCBI taxonomy): domain Eukaryota; kingdom Metazoa; phylum Chordata; class Actinopteri; family Pomacentridae; genus Stegastes; species Stegastes partitus. Next base: position 3,855 of record NW_007579092.1, on the reverse strand, counting down.
ACGACTTACATGTGATCACATCTCCAATGGAGCTAAAGGGAATGAAGACACACAGGACACAGAAGGACGACACCAAAGACGGGATGCTTTGTACATACGGCTCCAACGTGCACAGGAGGGATCTGAACAGAAGTCCGTTTGTGTTGGAAGGTTGCCTGGTTAGTTCTTAGTACACGCTAATTACATGTATAGTCTGTAGTGTAGAAACACCTTCTTTTGACCATTTTTATTTAAGTATTTAATACTTAGATTGGGTTTGAATGTCGGACAGATTTATCACTTAAGTACAAAAAAAGACCAAAAACTATGTGGATATTGATGCAGCAGCATGCTGGGATGTTGGCGACGACGGTGTGCTTCCAACCTTGCGGCGGCATTTTCCTTATTCAACATCACAAGGAAATGGTTTTAAAATGTTGGCGTGGAAGAACTTCGACTGACCTGAACCGGTAAACTGGAACGAGTCGGGTCGTATCAACCAACGGCAGACC
>NW_007579092.1:0-1911 GCF_000690725.1 Stegastes partitus | reverse complement strand
TCAACACAGAATGAGATTATAGGTGGTTAGATAGTTTATGGTGAGCTGACATGAGAGCCGCATCAATCCTCACATCTAACTACTGGCAAGAAAGCTAGTGAAGTCTTTGAACTGTTCCTTTAACGTTCCTGTAGCGTGAACATGTGAACAGCTCTGTAAGCAGCTTCCTTCATCAGCAAACTAATCACATAACAAAACCATGCAGAACCAGCTCAGTTGGTTCATTCCTTTGGTGTTTTGTTTTTTCATATCCGTGCCGACTCGTTTCCACAAGTTCGATCCTTTTTCACCTCCTAAAAAACCTGACATCTCTGTTGTTTCCTTTGTTTGCACTTCAGCTCAGATTCAGACAAACTCACTGTCTGAATGTAGATTTTAGAAATCTGAGGTCCGTCTTTCATTCCACCCGCGATCTGGAACCACTGAACCTGTTTAAATAATAAATCACTTGAGCTGCGCCTTTCTTATTAGATCAATTATAAATGAATCTCATTATTTCTGTTCTTGAGGTGAAGCGACTTTGAGCTTCTCCCTCATAGAAGACGATGTACGGTGTTGGGTTCATGAAATCCAATCTACTGATAACATTAATTCATTGACCTGGATTCAAACTGCACTTATTTTTCTTACTTAATTCAAGTTTTGTTTTTTTTTGTTTTTATTATTATTTCCACAAAAATCTTCCTTGAACGTGAGTTGAAGAAGCATCTACTCGTTAATTCTTTGCCTTCCTGTCTGCATGGAGCTGAATGTGAACTTAATTATTTCATGGAATGTAAATCAAACACACGACATGATGATACTGAAAGCCCCTGATGCCGTAGACCTTCTGGAGTAAAAACAAGTCATATGAGCGGCCCTCTGATGTTGTGGTCTGACTTATATTCTGTCACTCTCTGTGTGCATCATCCGATTAGAAGAACTCGGAGGTCTCGATCGCTGCTGTTGTTCCTAAACTGAGCCCTTCGGGTCCGTGCTGAGCTTCTTCCTGGACCTGTAGTTTGTGTGTGTTTGTCTGCATGAGGATGGATGGGCGGGCGTGGCTCCGTCTCCCTGAGTTTGCAGGATCAGATTTGTGCCACTGCAGCACAGAGGAGGAGGAGGAGGAGGAGGAGGAAGAGGAAGAGAGGGGTGAGGAGGAAAAGGGGAAACCCACTTAGAAGCCTGCTTTGGCTTCATCTTGCTGTATCCTGATTGACCTGCTGCGTTATTCTGGTGGCACCGAGAACCAGCATGTGTTTCAGTTGAGGTTTTAAAGTCTGGGTGCAGTTTTTTTAACGACAATCATCAAATTTAAAGATCTCACCGGTGATACGTTTTGGAGTTATTATAACACCGATCCCTCCGGGACGGGCTGGTGAGGATGAACGAGTGGGAGGGGTGCTTTTTAGCTCTGCTCATTGGCTAATGTGAGAGGCGGCGAGGGAGAGAGAGGAAGCATCCCTCCTGGCTGCCGTATATCAAACCCTGCTGAGTCACTTTGCTGCATTGGAGCACCGGCCGCAGCCAATCAGAATCCTCCTCTGAGGTCAAGCCTGCTGGTAGGATGTTTTGCTCTCCGTCCTCTTCCTGGTGCAGATCCATTCGATCTTTGGAGTGTCTTCTTACCGGTTTTCTGTATTTTCACTTGTTTCCTGCTGCGCGGTGCTCAGTGGACGTTTGTATTGTTTTACTGTGTTTTGTAACGGACGGACCTGTGCAGCAGAGATGTATGGACAAAGTGGGGAGTGTTTTTCTGGGAAATATGAATACTTGTACAATAGAAAGCAACTGTGTGATGGTATTTTGCATCAAAATATACAGAAATACAAAACACACTGAATCCCAAACGGCTGCTGTCTTCATTTTACGCTTGAGGATGAGTCTCTCTAATATTTACATTTTTCCCCAAAGTGATCCATGAAGAGCCAA
>NW_007579091.1:192384-219393 GCF_000690725.1 Stegastes partitus | reverse complement strand
TACGTTAGCGTCTTAGCTGCTAACGTTTGCAGTAAAGACGCTACGTTAGCGTTTTAGCTGCTAACGTTAGCAGCGAAGACGTTAGCGAAAACGGCAGCGTCTTAGCTGCTAACGTTCGGAGTAAAGACGTTACGTTAGCGTCTTAGCTGCTAACGTTAGCAGCAAAGACGTTAGCAGCAAAGACGTTAGCAGCAAAGACGTTACGTTAGCGTCTTAGCTGCTAACGTTAGCAGCAAAGACGTTAGCTGCTAACGTTTGAAGACCACGGTAGAGGACCCGCATCGGCGCTTGTGGTTAAATATTTGCCTGAATACATGTCAGTTAGCCAGGGAGTGTGGCAAAGACTTGTTGCTTCAGTTTCATTTATTGTGTTGTTTCTACTTAAATAAAAGCTTGAATACATGCATACAGTTTGTGTTACTGTATGAAAATTAGGAGTGAAATTCACTGTGATGCTAGGGGCGCTGACTACCATCTTGCCTGGGGCACCAAATTGGTCAGGGCCGGCCCTGACCAGGACGCGCGCGCGCGTCTCGCCGTCGGATCAGCAGGTTCCACCTGTGCGGACAGAAGCGGCTGATAAATACCTGATCGTATCGATGAGGCCGACGATCGATCCTCCAAGCTGCATCAACAGGTTTCAGCTCCAACTAATCCGTGCATGAGACACACCTGCGCGTGGCGGCGGGGTCGCGCACGGCGGCGGCGGCGGGTTTTCTGTGCGCGCGGACCACAGCGGTCACACTTGAGAGTGTGTGTTCGTGATTCAGTGTGTGTGTGTGTGTGTGTGTGTGTCTGTGTCTGTGTCTGTGTCTGCGCGCGCGCGTGTGTGTGTCCTCACCGTCAGGCTCGTGCACCGCGGACAGCTCCCAGGTGCTGAAATGAACCGATCACCGTCCTCCGCGTGAGGTGGGCTGTAACGGCGGCGCTGATTGGTCCGCGGGAGGAATCATCGTGATCAGCTATTGGCTGCCTGCAGCGTCAACGACACACAACCACAAGTGTGTGAGTCTGTGCTACATGATGTGTGATTATATTAGTGACACCCCCCCCCCCACCAGAGTCCATTCAGATTTCATCCGTTTTTACACTGACAGGCGCAGTTTAGTTGTGGATGTCTAGAACACAGAAAAGCACTGAATGTGAGAATATATGATAGGAATCAGTAGAAGTTTGCTTTTTATATCCTAAATACACCTGTGAACAGTCAGAGAACCCATGAGTGAGAAAAGCTCCCAGTAACAACAATCAGTGTGTGTGCCACATGATGTGTAATTGTGGTAGTGAACCAACCAGGGTCCATTCAGATTTCATCCGTTTTTACAACACGCTCCACTGACAAGTCATGTATTTATTTTATCTATAATATAGATGACTAACAAGCATAAATATTGTGGACTACTGACGTCATGAATACAGCCAAACAGTCAATGAAACCTGGTCATGTGAAAAAGGCTCCCAACAAAGAACCACAAGTGTGTGAGTCTGTGCTCCATGATGTGTGTTTATATTAGTGAACCCACCAGGGTCCATTCAGATTTCATCTGTTTTTAAAATTAAACATTTCTATCGCCAGATATACAGTACATTTAATCTAGAATATATGTAACTGTTGCATTTTAACAGGTTTACCAAGATTTGCAGAAATCCTGGAATAACTAATTGCTACTAATAACAGTGGTATTGTCTTGAAAAGTCACTGTGATTAATTAATTAACATGTTTTATGACTCAGAGAAATTCTACTATTGATGTAGTAAAATAAACAGTCAGTAGACCCTTGTTTTGTTAAAACAGCTTCCTATATTTACACTACTGACATGTCCAGAGTATCACAAGCGTGTGAGTCTGTGTGTGTGTTAAAATTAGAGCCAACCAACCAGAGTTCATTCAGATTTCATCCGTTTTTACACTGACAGGCAGTTTGTTGTGGATGTCTATAATTTAGACAAGCAATGAATTTAACAAGACTTTAAATAAGAACATATGATTTGGCTCTGTAAAATGTTGCTATTTATATCCTACATATACGTGTGAACAGCCAGTGAAACCTGTGATTATATTAGTGAGGACCAACCAGGGTCCATTCAGATTTCATCTGTTTTTTCAGGAGTCAAACTGATCAGCATAACGGACAGCATTCTGCATAGCCTGCACAACATATTTAATCCCACCAAAAAAAAAAAAAAAAAAAACTAAAAGACTAAAACTAAAAAAATAAAATGTAAAGCGGACTCATAAGAATATATGATGACTCAGAAAAAGCTCAAAATGAAATTATACGTCTTTTTAATGTTTTCAGGGTGACTCTGTGCAACATCAAAGTTTATTCCACGTAAACTATTATTATTATTAGTAGTAGTAGTAGTAGTAACAACATAACAATAAATATTCAGTAACACAGTTTGTAGGATCTGAAACAGTTCATAATGACACATATGAACAAAGAAAAAAGGAAAAAAGAAGTAAAAATACCCCCAAAAATAAATACACAATGCTTTTAGCTTCAGTTTTCTTTTTGCTATTTGTGTGTTGATTCTGAAAATCTCCAAAAACAAAGAAAGTAAAGCGTTGCAGACATCCACAGTTCACTAGTTCCTGGTCAGAATATGAACTTCCATGTTGTAATTTTAAAACTCACAAATATATTATGACCAGTAAACATGTCATTTATAGACATTAGAATGAGAACTGAGCTGATTACTGACAGCATGATTTAAATAACTAATGCGGCGGTCACCAGTAGGGACGTCTCTTCTGATTAATACACATCATGATTTATATCAGTTTTATTTGTGGACATCTTCAACTTCACTGTGTATTTTTAAATATCACAGATCTCTGAAACTACTTTTTAGTTTGAAAATCTGAGATTAGACATTTGTGGTTGAACGTGACCTCATTTGTCCCCAGATGTTCTCGTCTCACCTGGACTCAGGCGAGCCAAACCTCCGTCGCCATCGCAGCTTGTTGGGAAGACGCTTTTCAGAAAACATCACTTAAGTGGCCTTTAAACACCATGACGGGAGGCAGCAGGTGAGCACAGGTGTTACCGTCACTAATCAGAGCTCTGCACCTAAAGAGCTTCATTAAGTGATTAACACCTGTGTTCACCTGTGTTTCACTGTCTAGAGGACTGAAGCTACAACCTGATGTCAAACTTCCTGACTTTAAACTCCATCTGGAATTCAAACCTTCACATGAATCAGAACCCTGAACAGCTGAATCACCTTCTCAGCTCATTTATTCCAAACTTAATGAATCCCATTTCCACACATTTATAATCAATATACAAAATTTTATTACAAAAGAAAAATTCGTTCTACAAGTCTTCAAAGTTCCACATTAAAAATGGCTGCAAACATCTTGAATCAAACTACAGATAAATCCTGGTAGTAAAATGACAGTGAAGAAACAGCACCACTACAACAGAAAACATAAGCAGTGCTTCCAGAAACAATAATTTCTTTTTAAAAAAAAAAAAAAACAACAACAGAACAACTTGACTTGCTGCTGTCCAACTGCCTGCACAGGAGTCTCAGTCCGTCATTTCATCACAGGAACTTTATATCTGGCTGCCTGTTCAAACAGCGACAGGCTCCAAGATGCAACGAACCCGAGCTCAGCAGAAAAACTTAAAAAAAAAAAAAAAAAAAAACAAATCATAAGGGGACTAAGCAACAAAAACTAAATCCCTGAATTGGAAAAGGAGTACAGGTCCGCCCCTACAGAGGCAGACCGACAGGGACAGCAGGCTATACTGTTGGAATCATCCACAAACAAACAGGAGTTAAGCTGAACAATGCATTGCAAACTTCACATCCTTTAACACACTTAGTCGTCATCCTCATCATCGTCGTCTTCATCTTCCTCCTCGTCGTCGTCCTCGTCATCGTCATCATCATCGTCGTCATCGGCTGGTTCTGCCTTCTTGGCGGCGGGCCTGCCGGGACCGCTCTTCTTACCAGCATCGCTCTTTCCTGAGCCGCTCTTGGCTTTGTAGGCGGCGACATCCTGCAAGACAACAATACACTTATTACACCGTAATAACTACATATAAGAGAAACAACCGCCGCCATGCAGATGTAAACGTGTGGGTACCCTCTCGTATTTCTCCTTCAGCTTGGCGGCCTTGGCCTCGTAGGGAGCCTTGTCTTTGGAACTCTGCGTGGCCCACATCTCGCCGAGCTTCTTGGCGGTGTCGCCGATGGAGATCCCAGGGTTGTCTTCCTTGATCCTGGAGCGGTGGTCCGCGCAGAACACGAAGAAAGCGGAGCTGTGGATTCACAACAGGGAGGGAGTTTAATGGCTGGTGTGTTTACTCCTGCACGCAAACTAATCTGAATTTCTCTAAAAAAATAAATAAATAAATAAATGAAATGTAACACTCACGGTGGCCTCTTTGGGGCGTTGGGGTCCTTCTTCTTCTTGCCCTTCTTGGTGCCTTTAGGGGGGACGTAGGACTTCATCTCTCTGTCATATCGAATCTTGTCATTTTTGGCCATGTCCTCGAACTTCACCTTCTCCTTGGGTGACATGGTCTACACAATACAGGAGAAAAACCTTAAAATTCAGACATTCAGCCTTATGAACTTCATAAATACAGATGATATAAACACGGGTTATCTCCTCTCCATATTTGATTAAATGGTGGTGACTAGCACTCAAAATAAGAAATATTTCTTTTGGTGAAATGGGCAGAAACGACATGACTGCTGCAGCTGCAGTCTGGAATCCCCCTGATAACAGACGCCTTAACTTCACAGTGCAGCGACACTAAAACACCACCCAGAGAACAGATATCAGCGTGCATTTGGTGAATTCTCGCGATAAAATCCGTGACCGCAGCTCACCTTCCATCTCTCGGAGCATCTCTTGGAGAACTCCGCGAAGCTGACGCTGGTCCCCGGGTGCTTCTTCTTGTGCTCCTCGCGGCAGGTCTGGACAAAGTAGGCGTAGGAGGAGGTTTTTCCTCTCGGCTTGTTTGGGTCCTTTGTCATGGCTGCGATCAATCTACAAACAAAAGAAAAAAACATCACATGAAACCCAAAACAAAACTATTCGCGCTACGGGCCTACTTCGGTGGAATAAACTAACTTCACGCTCATATACGGATGTAAACTTTTAATTAAGTTAATCTCGATCAGAACAAATATTCACACATTCGTCGTCGGCGGCTGTAAGTTGTGTTTTTGCGGCACAAACGGAGCGAGCGGCCGCCCGGAGGCTCTTTTAAGGCTCTAATCGGATTTCTGCCTCTCTGGGACAAAAAGACGCGACTCCATTTTGTATCTTCCCGCCTAAACCAAGACTGCGCCCTGAAACTTACCCAACAAAGTGACCCAGTACGAACCGGTTCAGTCCCGTACAAACAAGCACGCTGCAGCTGTAAGCAGCCGACAGCGGAGCCCGAGGCCGAACCGAACCGAGACTTCATTCAAACTCAAACCCGTAGCCGAGCGGCCGTCGGTTAGCGGGCTACGCTACCAAACCAAATGGCGTTTGAACTGCATGTTGCGCACTAACTTGGTCGGCCTGAACCGCCATTACAACAGACCCGAACTTCGCAGTTTGTTCGTTTAAACGAGCACAATCCGACGGTTTCCCTCTCAAACACGATTAAGGTGATTTATGACAACATTCAAAATACTTAAATTCAAACAGTTAGTTAAATAAAATGAATGTAATTTCCGTAAAGCTGCGAAAACACAAGCTGGTTGCCTTTTATATTAACGCATGGAACCGACTAAAACTTTAAATACCAAAAATATAAAGATAAAGCGGTAAAAAGAGCGAACCTTACCTGTTCTCAGCGAGAGAACTTGTAAACGAGTGAATGAGGAAGGACGCGCAACTGTTTTGTCACCGTCTGCGAGGCCCAACTAACTTGCCTAGAACTAGTTCCTTAGCGCCTCCCCTCGCCTCGATCTGATTGGTCATAATTCCGCATTCATATTTGAACGCGGACGACAGGACGAATGTGTCGCCGCGATTGGCCGAATCCCGTGAGGTCAAGCCATCAAGTTAGTGTGCGTCATCTGAGCGCTGATTGGCTGCGGCGGGGTTTTAAACTCACGGCGCGAAAAGGCTCCTTTGTTCGCTGTTGGGGGAGACAAACGTCTTGATGTGTCCGGTTACGCTTTAACCGTTTGTTTTCTAGCGGCGGAGCAAAGCAGCGGCTTCTGTCTGCGGTGAAAAAACAAGAAGATTCTTCAGGGGACGCACAGAAACACAGCTCCAGCAGCTGCTTTCACACCACAAGTCAAAATACTAACACAAAACTCGCATGGTTTGGCATTTTGGCTGATTATACCACAGTGTATTGATTAAATATTGGAAACCTGATTAATTATTGGCTGCTGTGATGCATACATTTATTGTGATTGTAAAATGTAGGTCAGTACGTTTCATATTGAGACACAAGAGGCGTTTAAAGCAGCGAGAGCCTTCACAATATGAAAATAACAGAAAAAAAAACCCAAAAAGATTTATTAAAAAAATAAAATAAAATATTGTAAGCTTTCCTTTCAGCTACTGATAGCTCTTGGTGGTAAAATGGCTCACAAAACAGACTTTTTAAACGTTTGTAAAGTTGAGTTTTCACCACATTTAGGAAGAAAAGTTAAAACAATGCTTCTATAATTTGACATTACCGACAGAATAACACTGAACTGATGAATAAAAGTCACTACATTTCATATTAAGTCACAACCACGGTCTTTAACTGAACCACATTCAGAATTACAAATTAAAATTACATTCTTATCGGTCAGTTTGATAAGAAAGGAAGCTGGTAATGTTCTCACTACCGGGACCATCTGCTGCAGGTTATTTCCTCCATAACCATCAAATAAAAGCACAAAAACACTAAAACACAGCTGCTGTAAGTGGCTCTGCTTGAGTTAATCATGTCAGGAACTGTTCTCTTTGGTTTTAAATATGAAGGATCATTTAAAGTATCTCAGGCTACAGACGTAAATTCCTAAATATAAAGTGGATGAGTGTTAACATGTAATAGAGTGGTTATTTATATGTATATTGCAGATATCTCTAATTTAATATCGTCAAAATGAACGTCTCAGGCGTTCCCAGTTCATCTGTTTCCAGTTATGATTTAAATTTCCAGTATCCGACGTGTGAAACTCCTTCAGATATCCAAAGAGTCATTTGGATTGTACTTCAAACTGTCATGTGGTCAGTAAAATGACATGTTTTAGTGCATTTTTATCATTTCTTGGATGAAGCTTCAGCACTGTGAAGTAAATAATGAATTTGAACCGTATTAGCCTACATTTTACACTTATATTTTTTTTTACAATGACATTATTTTGGTTATATTTGTTGCCCTGATTTCACTTTCTTTTTTAAAAACAACTTTTTTAAATGTTCAGAGTTCTGCAGGAATTAATGAATCTGACTGTAAATGTTTTATTCTAGTCAAACAGACTGAAGGAAACCTCTCAGTGAATGTGACCTATTTTACATGATGTGATTTACATGTATGTGGAGGGGCTCCCAGCTGCAGTCGTCCAGGTAAAGAGAGCTGGGGTGGAGGTGTTAGACGCATGTCAAAGGAAAGCATCAGCGCCCAGGGTCCCCTTTTGTTGGAGCAGCATTAGCATACTAGCCTCCATCGTCAGCTTTACAATGCCGGCTGGAGCAGTTGGTGAAGATCGATGCCATACAGTGTTTAGATATTTATATAGTTACTTCTTGTAAAGCTTGAGATCTTCACTGATTCATCAGAACTGATTTATCTGATAAAGCAGATAAAGAATTCACCAGAAATCATCAGTAATCAGTGCAATCAAACTCCATTTACAGAACGAACTCATTCAAACACGGATCCTCACATCTACTCACACACACTGAGGTAACAATTCAATTAAAATTTCAGTTCATTTGCATGGCACAGTTTACAGCATATAACTATAGGGGGTGGGGATAGCAGGACAGCTGATGGAGAGCAGCAGTAGAACAGAACAATAAGTATTCTGGAGGTGGGTGAGAACAGAAACTGTAGATCAGAGACGTCTGCAGAGAGAACAAGCACAGAGTTAGTGACATGTAATGGTGGTTATAACTGTATGGAAGGAAGAGAGAGGAGCCCAGTGCATCATGGGAATCCCCCGCAGTCTGAAGCTACAGCAGCACAACTCAAGGACAGTTCAGGTGATCCTGAGCAGCTCTAACTATCAGCTTTATAAAGCAGGGAGGGTGTCTGCCTCCAGAACCCAGACTGGGAGCTGATCCACAACAGAGGCGCTGATAACTGAAGGCTCTGCCTCCCATTCTGGTTCTGGAGACTCTGGAACCACCAGTAGACCTGCAGTCTGAGAGCGAAGGGTTCTGTTAGGATGATACGGTACCATGAGGTCTGTAAGGTCACATGGAGCTGCTCATGGAGAGTTTATATGTTAGAAGCAGGATTTAGATTCTATCCTGGATTTTACAGGAAGCCACTGAAGAGAAGCTGATACAGGAGAATTTATGCAGTGCTTCCTAATAATGTTGCCTAAAGGGAGCATGTACAAGGTAAATAATATAGGTCCTGACACAGAGCCCTGTGGAACTCCATCACTAACTCTACTGCGGGTGGAAGAACTATCATTAACATGAACAAACTGGAATCTGTCTGATAAACATGATTTAAACCAGTTTAGTGCAGTTCCTTTAAGCCCAATAAACATTCCAGTCTTTGTAATCAGATGCTGTGATCCACTGGATCAGATGCAGCACTGAGATCCAGTAGAACCAGTCCAGAAACTAGTCCACTGTCTGAAGCTATAAGGAGATCATTAGTGACCTTCACCAGTGTGTCTCTGTGCTATGATTCATTCTACATCCTGACTGAAACTCTTCAGACAAACCATTTCTATGCAGATAATCACATAATTGGCTGCAACAACTTTTTCAAGACTCTTAGAAATCAAAGGGAGGTTGGATCTGGGCCTGTAGCTAGAACAGCTGGATCTAGAGCAGGCTTTGTGAGCAGTGGTTTAATTAGAGCTACTTTAAAAGCCTACGTAGCCTGTTAATATAGAGAAGCTGATGATAGTTAATACTGCAGTATTTATTAGAGGGAAGACGTCCTTCAATAGTCTAGCTGGGATTGGGTCCAACAGACATGCTGCTGGTTCAGAAGAGTTTCCCATGGACGTGAGCTCTGACAGGTTCACAGCAGAGAAGCAGTCACAGTATAGATCTGGTCCTATGGATGCATCCAGAGCTGCTGCTGCACCTACACACATGTTCATGAGTTTCTGTCTCATATTCAGACTTCATCAGTGAAGAAGGTCATGACGTCTTCACTGCTGAGAGCTGAAGTTTTCCTCAGTAAGCATGAATAGTAGGCAGTTCTCGTCCTGCGGATCACTGTTTTACAGGAGAGGAAACTGTCTTTCCAGGCTGGATGAGGTTCTTCTGACTTGCTAGAGCTCCACTGTCTTTCTAACCTTCTTAGTTTTGTGTTTATAGATGCACAGCTGCTGACTCGACCACGGAGCTGTTTTATGATCATTTATTGGCTTCTTTTTCAGTGAGGCAACAGCATCAGTTGATGAAGGCAGTAAAGCTGCAGTTCTACCAACCAGATGATCCACCTGTGTGGGACTAAGACCAGAGGAGCTGCTCTCCATTGTGTTGGCATTGAAGTAAATAATAATGAACCATTTCCTTAAATGTAGTTACTGTGTTATCAGACAGACATCTGCTGTAATGGAACTCTTTGGTAGATGATCCGTAGTCTTTTATTGTAAATTCAAATGTTACTAAGAATGATCAGAGAGGACAGAGTTTTGTTGTTCGATGTCTATGCCATATGTCAGAACAAGATCAAGTGTTAAAGCTCTGAGTTGGTTTATTGACATTGTGAGAGAAGCCACCTGAGTCTAACAATGAACTAAATGCAGAGCTGAGGCTGTCGTTCTCATCATCTACATGGATATTAAAGTCACCTGCTATAATCACTTTATGTGCGCTGAGCACTGAGTCAGCTGAGAACTCTGAGAATTCACATAGAACCTCAGAGTCGGCCCGGTGGTCGATATATAACAACTAACACAACTGGTTTCTGTGCTTTCCAATTCAAGTGAGTGAGACTAAGACGAAGGCTTTCAAACAAATTCTAATTATATATAAGTTTTGGTCTCTGGTTGATTAATAGGCTAGAGTGGAGGATTGCCTGTACCTCCAGGTACATGAACATGAACGTGACTGATTCATTCAGACTGAAGTATTCTTCATAACCAGGTTTCAGTCACACACATCAATATGATGATCTGTTATCAGATCATTAACTAAAATAGACTTAGCTGACAGAGCTCTAATACTTAACAGTCCACATTTAATTGCTCGTTTTTTTTTATTGTGATGGAGTTGCATTAATTTGGAGAAGGTTGTAATGAACAGCCCTTCTGTTGTTAATGTTCCTACGGACGGTCACCCAGCCCGGCTAGCAGGAGCTAAGCTAGGCAGCTCCGTACCGACTAGCTGCTACATTTACCGGGTTGAACACGGTACGGAGCTGTGCCTCTAGTTCGCTGGGTCTCGCCTCCAGGGCTACGAACAAACTGCATTTCTGACACGAACCATTATCGCTAAAGGAGGCGGAGGAGAAGCTAAACATGAGGCACACTGTGCAGGAGAGAAGCCATGTCTGGCTAGTTAGCTGCTAGGCTAACAGAGCCAAACACCGCGTTATATTATAGCCGTGCAGCGGTTTTGCATAGAAGCGCTTGAGGAGCAGCCCGTGTAGTGGTTTGATTTACCGTCCAGACGGGTTTTAGTGTTATGAGGCACAGTTTAACAGTTTAATAATAGTTGAGAAAGAGCCGAGAACAGCTGCAGAACACAAACAGTCAGCTACAGGCAGGAAAACAGGAAGTGTGACGTCACCTTGCCGCGCAGCAAGGAGACAAAATGTGTTTGTTTAATAAACAAATATTTATTACTGCACTATAAACAGCTATGTAACAAATAAAAAGCGTGTGCAATGATTATAGTGCAACAGGTCAACATGTGCAAAAATAGTGAAACAGTGAAAATTTAAAAACAAAAGATGTCAGTGGACTTTATAAATGACAATTTGAGGCTGTTTGAACATGAGTATCTCAGGAACGATCTAAAATAAAAGGCTGACTTTTTCACTGTTGTGTCTCATCACGTAATTGATTCAGAATCTGTAATGTTAAGACAAGTAGCTCAAATAATATCTGATTATGGATGAGTGGAAATATGAAAAAAATCTGAAACCATCACAAAAAGTCACATTTTTAAGCACATTTACAACAACAAAAAGATAAAACAGAAATCAGCTGGTGATATTTTCTGAACCACGTGTAGCTGCAGGTCACAACAACACAGAAGTAAACATGTGGAACACTTTCAATATGAAGTACTTGAGCACAAAAATTATAAAAATAATGTTATTCACTTTGAACTTTTGCAACTGATAAAAGCAAATTAAATGAAATAAATTAATGGACAGTGTTTTGGAGTTTCAAAATAAAATAGTTCTCCAAATATAAAATTTCAGGTTTTCGCTGTAATAGTTAAAGACACATTGTCATTCAAACTGAACATTTTAAAATTCAAAAAAATGTTCTTAAAGTAGGTTGATGGCAATTTTTTTGCTCCTAGAAAAATCTCAGAAAGTATTTGAAATATGCAACTAAGATGTCACGGATAGCTCTTTAAACATGCATGTCATAATTTTTAAAAGTTTTAGAAGATGATTTTGGATGGAAGAACCACTCATGGATTCTCATCCACCTATACGTTTTTTAAAAATAGCCTTATACAGATTTGCTGAAAATAACATAATGAAACACTGTCACTATAATATAATATAATATAATATAATATAATATAATATAATATAATATTTGTATTATAATACCCACTTCCGGTAACGACCCCACCTCTTCCGGTATCCTCATGTGACACCAACGACCGGGTTTTTTGCTCTCCGCAGCAGCAGGTGGCGACACGCAGTTCAGCGCTACATTTGAAACACCACCGAAGAAGAAGAAGCTGTTCTGCTATGCGACAGCAGCAGTTGTAGTTCTGAGCAGCTGGACTGTAGAAACTACAGAAAGAACACCGAGAACACAGAGGAACACTGAGGAACACGGAGACGGGCACCGACATGAGTGACGCCACCGCGGACACGAGCACGCTCTGCCTCTTTGACGTGGACGGCACGCTGACAGCCGCGAGACAGGTGTGTGTGTGTGTGTGTTTGTGTGTGTGTGAGTGTGAGTGTGTGTCCATTCAGAGAAACACATGACAGCAACTCCTGCCACCGCAACTTCCGGCTCCACGTTGTTGTTGTAGTTCGTCCGACCCTTAAAACGCTCCGCAGAAACTAAATGGTTCCGCTAACTAACGTCAGCTAACACGGTTAGCGGCTGAACTGTGATAAACTGTCCTGTCAGCTAAAGTTAGCAATCCTGTGGCTCTATAATAAACCAGTAATCGATTTTAAGTTTTTATTTTTGGATTCTAGCCTCTTGTGATACCCGGAAGTGTCTGACGGAATGCAAAAACTGAAACACTCGGATAGTTTTTTTTTGTAGTTTTGGACCTTTTGAGGGAAGCATTCAAGCTAACTATGAATCTGTGTAAATCTGTGGCACGTTTTGTATGTCGTACATTTAAAAACTCACATTTCGTGGTCAACAAATACTCAGCTAGCTTAAACAGCGCCGATGCTAATCTATTTGATTCTGCTAGCATCATGCTAACGACTGAAAATCCTGTCACGTCAGATGCGCTGCAGGTGTTCAAACAGAAATGATCCTGTTTTATATTCATATGGGTCAAACCGGGCCTTATTTTATCTGCTGCGTCCGACATTACAACCGATCCGGTTGTTTTCACAGGTTGAACCAGCTCAGCTCATATAATGTCACATTTAAAGTTACACTGCAACACTAATAAAGTAGATTTTGCAAAACCAGAGGTGAATAAAGCAGCTGTAGAAGAAGAACAGCTGCCTCTGACTTTGCAGGAGCAGCGTGTGATCAGAGAATGATTGTGCAAAGACACTGTGACACAACAGGTTTTACTACATCAGTGTGCTTGTGCAACAGACAGAACGGCTGATGTGCGATCACACCATAACTGCCACAGACATCAGGGTTTTTAGGAACAAAAGCTGAAGTAGGAAAGTGAGCGCTTGTTGTTTTAACTGGCATGCAAACACAAAGTTACCAGAAGTGGTTCTGGTGTTCAGCTCAGGATGCACAACTCACACAAGACTATAGCGTATAGCTTCAGTCTGCAGGGTTGTGTGGGTGGATGTAAGTTGTGCGATCCTGTTTTCAGGTCGTGACTCCAGACGTTGCAGAGTTCCTGCAGGAGCTGAAGACTCGGGTTCGGGTCGGCGTCGTGGGAGGGTCGGACCTCAGTAAGATCCAGGAGCAGCTGGGCAGTGACGGTGAGGCCGTAGAACAGGTGAATGTCGACCCGGTGGCTTGTTGCACATCAGACTGACTCTGCTGCTGGTTCTGCTGTGCAGTGATCCAGAAGGTGGACTACGTGTTTGCTGAGAACGGGCTGGTGGCCTACAAGAACGGACAGCTGCTCTCTGTGCAGGTGAAGCCGGTGCAGAACCTGAACGTGGTGGTGTCGGCTCATGTGACAGGAAGCTCACCGGGTCTGTTTTTGTTTTTTCAGTCCATCCAGGCTCACATGGGAGAAGAACTTCTGCAAGACTTCATCAACTTCTGTCTCAACTACATGGCCAAGATCAAGCTGCCCAAGAAGAGGTACCGACAGAATGTCTCCATCAGAACTTCTTTGTGTTCTGTAGCTGGTGTGACAGGCAGCCTGCTGGGGAGCTGCAGACGCTGTTCGCTGTGTTCGCTGAGCGTCGTCTTGTGTTTGCAGGGGCACGTTCGTTGAGTTTCGTAACGGCATGTTGAACATCTCGCCGATCGGCCGCAGCTGTACGCAGGAGGAACGAAAGGAGTTCTACGAGCTCGATCAGGTACCGAATCCAGTCCTGAGTCCGTAAATCCATCAACTGAATGTGCAGAAATCATTTCACACGTTTTGGGTGTTTGTTGTTTGGTCACAGCTGAGTCCGTCGCAGCTTCTTTGTTGCACTGAGGCAGAATTTTTATTTTTTTACAGAATCTGTTTCATGCAAAAGGTTGATTTTTAGGTAATTGTTCAAGCAGAGATGCAGAATCAAGTGATTTCTATGAAATCTCACATATTTATTATTTTTTTTCCTGATGGAACCAAATGCTAGTTGAAGATGTCGTAATTCTTTCTGGCTCTGATAAAGGTCTCGTTTTGGCACTTCTTTTCTAAAATCAACTCACATTTAAAACTCATTTTCAGTTTTGACTTTGCTTCTTTCTGCATATTATTCATTCAAAGTTTAGTGAGATCGTGACAGAATGCACGTGTAAAAGTCCAGTTATTATGGAAATGAGCTCACTGCACTGAAACCTGGAGATAAAGTAAGTATGAGCAGAGGTTTCCTTGGGGTTGTTTTTGGCTGGGGTGGTAAAGTTTGGAGTAAAAAGGTCGAAAATATCAGAAACTGACTCCGTCTGCAGACGTGTGAGTTTTTCTTTTCTGCTTCTTACAGAGAGAGAAAATCAGGGAGAAGTTTGTGTCTGTTTTAAAGGAAGAGTTCAAAGGAAAAGGACTTTCGTTTTCCATCGGTGAGTGCTGGCGGCTACGGAGCGGCGTCTGTTCACAGTGACTGAAACAGAACCTGCGGCTCCGGCAGAACGAGGCGTGACGAGCCACAGACGAGCTGCTCCGACATGTAAATGTGCTGCTTTGTGTCCCTGCAGGAGGCCAGATCAGCTTCGACGTGTTTCCTGACGGCTGGGACAAGAGGTACTGCCTGGGCATCGTTGAGAAGGACGCCTACTCCACCATCCACTTCTTTGGAGACAAAACCAAACCGGTGGGTGTTGTAACGGCTGCAGGAGGCGCATGAGAATGTCAGCGAGCAGCCGGACGGCCGATCGTAGCGACGGCTCGACTCATGCAGGAGGAAAGTCTGTTCCTGAATGTTCCTCAGAGAACAAAATTATGAGAAGTGTGTCTCATAGAAAATAAAAGTCTGGGACTCGAGTGGAAAGAGACTAAAATAAGAATCTAAAGAGTTCAATCACTCGTGATGATGAAATGAGCTTCAGGACGTTTCACCTTCAGACTCTGATTCACTTTCATCACAGTCAAACTGGCCGTCGAGCTGCTTTCAGCACGTTTTTGTTTGTACAAAAACATCTGAGGAACTACTAGAGATACGTTTCTCATCACGTCGCTGATTCAGATTCATTCTCTGCATTGAATCACTAAGAAATGACTCAAAGCCAACGTTTATTCCCACAAAGTGTCGTCTGAAAGAAAAAAAAAACATTTTAAAGCTCTTTTGTTTTTGTCAGAAGTTGTAAAAGTTCAGCTCAGGTGACTTCCTCTTTGTCTGTGTGACATTCACATTAAAGTGTTCTCATGTTGAGTTCTGTGTTGCTGTGACCAGAGAACATCAGCAGCTCGCTTCTGTACGGTCAGCTTTTCATTAACGTGCTCAAAGATGGAACTTTTCACGGCAGCTTTTGCTCATATTTAATTTAATCCATAATCAGGCATTAATTTGATCGACCCGTTCAGTTTGACAGATCCTGAACCAGCGCCGTGATGAGAAACAGCAGAACGTTTCAGGTTCTTATCGTCAACAGTTCCTCAGACGTTGTCGTTCAAACAGCCTCAGACCTCAATGTGAGAAACAAAAACCTGCTGAACGCAGATCGACAGGAAACTTTTTTTTCTTTAAATATTTCAAACAGTATTTGATTTATGGATGTAAAATTGTACAAACATCTTTATAAATATTCATTATTTATGCTGCAGACAAATAAGAGATGGTCGAGCAGAAATTGATCCAAAAATGTGATGATTTGAGATTCAATGAATCTGGTTTCTATCTTTAATAGTTCCTCAGATATCGTTGTTCAAACAGCCTCAACTTTCAGAACCTGCTGAAACACGGTCGACGGGCAAATGTAGTAAAAAAAAAAACAAAAGCATCCAATTAGCAAAAGTGTTTTTTAAGGCAAACGTACCCAGGCTTCATGATACGAGGACGTTTCAGGCAAATCCGAGAGTCGAGCTGAAATAGTTCTAAAAGTTTAATGATTTAAGATCAAATAAACGAGAACAGGTGAAGCTTCCCTCCGACTGCAGGAGCTTTTCTTTTTTAAACGCTGTTGTGAAATGTGAAAGAACACGTTGGTCCAGCTCATCCGGAGCAGGCGGTTCAGACTCCAGCAGACTGGAACCAGCAGCTGGTTTCATGACGGAGCCCAGAGAGTCCACATGAGTCCTGCAGGCTGGAGGCTGAACGTCTGGAAGGTTCTGGTGCCGTTCTCAGCAGCTCACCATCACTAAGCTTTTATTGTTGTCAGGAAAATACCAAAGTAGACGACCTTCTCCAGTCAATGAGAAACAAACAGTAAAGATCTGTAATATGAACCGTACACGTGAACCTGAGCAGATGAAAGGAGCGTTAACTGTGCTCAGGTTTCAGCAGAACGTAGAAAACTGTGACATGACACAACATTTTAATTCATTATCGCGGTATTCGCTCCTCCGACATGTTTCCCGTCAGACTCTGGTGGACAGAAAACGTTCAGCTGCTGCGTCACGCTTCATTTACCTCAGCCGCTCGTTTGAACCCAACACTTCAGAAAGCTTCTTCATTCTCACGGTTTCGTTTCAGGGAGGAAACGACTACGAGATCTACAGCGACCCGCGGACCATCGGCCACGAGGTGTCGAGTCCGGAGCAGACCCTGCAGCTCTGTCGGCAGCTCTTCTTCTCCTGAGAGCCTCGGACGCTCAGAGACTCTGACGGACTTCAGGCTTCCACTTAAAGGGACTCAAACAGAATCCGTTTCCATCCACGTCACGCCTACGGTTTGTTCCGTCGTTCACCTTCTGCAAGTTTAAAAAAAAAAAACGTTTTTTTTTAACGTCCGATTCTGATCTGATCTGTTATATTCGTCAAACCAGCTGTTACATCCTGGGACTGGAGCAACTTCTTAGTTGGCACTGGTTAGAAAAGACAAAGGTCTGAGCACCATCATGTTGCTCTGATCGATCGTGATCAGTAATCAATCACTTTTCTAACTGATCTACGTCACTCTGCGTGGAAACCAACAAGCTAAACAAGTGAATTTGTACCTTTAACCCAAAGTTTCTGGCCATCGAGCGAACGTTGCTGCCTTTATGAGAAGATCCGTGTGAACGGCGCCCTCTTGTGGTCTTTATCTCCTCAGAACTGGAAATCATGTGAAAGTTGTGATGTATTTTATAGGTTCATGTTTCGGTGAAAGATCATATATTGGATTTTAATCTGTGATAAATGGAGGTATTCCTGATTTTTCCTTTTCATTCTCTACAATAGACTCAATAGCGTGCTAAACAGTTAGCATCAGTAGCATCCGTGTTGCTGTTTGTCTTGCAGCTTGTTCCTACGACTTGGATGCCAAACATTTGGTGCATGCTACTCTCTGTCATGGTCTCCAGTTCTGTTTGACGGCAGCGTTCGACGTCAACACCTCGTACACCAGAGTTTCTGACGACTTTCTGAGTTTTTGTTCTGACTCGAGGGGGAAAATTTTTCCTCACGACCCAGACCAGTCCGTCTAGGAAACGATCATCTGCTTCAGTCCAACAGAGTCAACACCGTCACCCTTCAGTCACCGTTGCTCTGGTTGTAGACGACGGCGTTCTTCTCTCTCGTATTCTGGTTTTACGTTTCCTGCCGTAGAGGTCGTGGTGCGTCGGCCGGTTTTACGAGTTCATGCAGTCTGAGCCTGTGTGTCGTAACCTTTATAACACGCAGTCATGTGACGTTCGTGGCACTTAGAAAAAAGTTTTTATGTTTTTACGACGATTCTACTGAAAAATATGTGAACTGTGGAAAATAAATGAAGGGAACAATCCTCTTGTTGTCCTGTTTTGTTTTTACAGTAAAGATAAAGTCTGTCAGCCTGAACCTGGTGGGATGTTGTGTGTCTGCAGGCTGCTGGTTACGTTGTGACTCTTAAAAACACACAACACGCTAACAGGTCGACATGTATGTGGTACAATATGGAGACAAACAGTGAATCTTCCATTTGTGTAAAAGTGCAGAAAAATTCCCAAATGAGATGAAAAACAACCAAAATGAGACATAAAATAATGTAAAAGTGACAGAAAGTGACCTGGAAGGGACGCAGAAAGGCTGCAAGAGCTGCTGAGAAGACCACGGATGTAAAACGAGCAAAATGGGACACAAAACTAAATAAAAGCAACCACAAAGAGACGAAAAACAACCGAAACAAGACACAAAACATCCCAAATGTCACCTCAACGAGACACATAATGGTCTGAAGGAAACACACAACTAAAATGTGACATAAAATTAAATAGAAACACCAACTAAACCCCCAAAAAAGAAATAAAAATGTAGAAAAATTCACTAATGAGATGCAAAACGTGACTAAAAACAACCACAGACACAAAGAGTTGTAACCACCACTGACCCTGTGACCTTCGCCGATGGATAAATGAAAGCAGAGCCGCCGTTGGGTCCCTTTGACGGTGCCTTTATTGATAGATCATGTACATCGATGATACAGGACACACACACTCTGCACGGACACGCTACAGGCTACGGTGTAGATCTACAGAGGAGAAGAAGAAGCTCAGGTTCTGGTTCCCTCTTTGTTCGGCTCGTCGTCGCCTTTAAACACAACAACACGTGGAATGAACAGAATTTCTCAGAATAAACCCCCAAAGTTCAGTCGCTGCTGCTCAGCGTGGGAATGTGAAGAGTCGCCGCCGCCTGGTCCAAGGATGAGAACGCCACGTCGGCTCCTCAGCAGCAGGATAACAACAACAGGAGATGGCTTCAGAGTAAAAATAATTGCACACAAAACGGCAAAAGAAAACCCTTTTTCTCCAGCCGTCGTCGTAAACGTCTCGTATTTGTTCACATTTAGTTCAGACCGTACATCTGTTCCCTTATTCGTCGCTGCTAAAACACGTCTTTTCTTCAGCTGCTCGTCTGTGATTTGAAGAGTTTGGAGGAAAAAAAACTGAACATAATGGCCTGAATGTAAGCGAGGAGAAGGGATTCAGACGTTTAGAGGCTCCTCCTGGTGTTAAACCTCGATGCTGCTATGAGGCGTTCAAGCGACGCAAATTTCTCGAGTCCACGAGTGTCTGAGTGGATCCTCGCTGTGCCAGGAAACGTAGATTTACTTTAACGAGCGTCTAATCGAGAGTTAACACCAGGAGCATCCATCTCATTCCCTCCACATCAGCAAACATGATGATTTATGTGACCTAGTTGTGTTTCTACTCAGTGACCAGCAGCTCCTCAGACTGAGAGTCCATTAAACACCTCTAACGAGTCGCTCAGGACTTCTTCCAAAACGAGTCGGTTGTGACAAACGTAGATTCAGCTTCAGTCTCTCGTCACAGTGCTGATCCCTTCAAATACAAACTAACAGCTTCCACGTATTTAATTTAATTTAATTTAAAAAACAGAAAAAGCAGCTCGTCTGGTTGTGCAACGAAAACCTGAATTTAAAAAAAAAAATGGCTCCAAAAAGAGTCGGTGAGGAATCACTCTAAGAGATAAATCCACCTGCCTCCAGTCAGCAGCCTCTGCCTCCCTCCCACAGCTCCCAGTAGTAGTTGTATTGTAGTATTACCAGTAGTATTGAAGTATTCCCAGTAGTATTGAAGTATTCCCAGTAGTATTGAAGTATTCCCAGTATTCCCAGTAGTACTCCCAGTATTCCCAGTCCCAGCCTCACTCCAGCTCCGGCTCCTTCCCGTCATCGCCACCGCTGGAGGACCGGCTGCTGAGGTCGGCGACGCCCGACTCCAGGTCGCTGCAGGTGGACAGGTCGTCGGGCTCGGCGCTCTTCGGGCCCAGAGGCAGAGTGAGGGCGGGGTCTGTGCGCTGGGCCTTCCGATTGGCTGGCTGGGAGGAGGGGGTGTGGCCGCGGTCCTGTGCAGGGCTGGTGATTGGCTCCGTGTAGGCGGTGGGCGGGTCCGGCCCGCTGTGACGCTGCCGCGGCCGGTTAGTCGTCCTCCTCAGAACCAACGGCTTCTCCCACGTGATTGGCCGACCGGTCAGAGCTGCTATCCTCTGCACACACACACACACACACACACACACACACACACACACACACACACACACACACACACACACACACTTAAACCTGATCTGGTGCTGAAGCTCATTCAGGTCTGACTCTGTCCCATAAAGCAGGAAATCACTTTAACTTTTGGCCCAATCAGAGTGAATCAATGCTCCTGATTGAATGTTCTCTGTAATAAATACCAATAGATAATCAATGTTCTAATCAGTGATCTATCAGCTGCAGGACCAGCAGAGTAAATGGACCAAACATAGAAACACGTTCATGTGATCTCTGCATCAGCAGCTGAACACATGTAGGTTTCCATGGCAACGCGATGCTTCAGAAAACACCATCATCAGGAAACGGTTTGGTTAAAGGGAGAACTAAATCTGAACTCTGAACAGAACCTGAACCAGGTTAGTTCCACAGCTACCATGGAGACCTAGCTCCACAGCATCAGTTACCATGGAGACCTAGCTCCAGAGCATCGGTTACCATGGAGACCTAGCTCCACAGCATCAGTTACCATGGAGACCTAGCTCCAGAGCATCGGTTACCATGGAGACCTAGTTCCACAGCATCAGTTACCATGGAGACCTAGCTCCANGCATCGGTTACCATGGAGACCTAGCTCCAGAGCATCAGTTACCATGGAGATCTAGCAGGTTTAAATAGATCCACACTGAATACGGACTTCCAGCTCATCCTACCTGCTGACTTCATGTTCTGCCCTGGTCTCTGTTTACAGTGAGATGTTCTGAATCAGCTACTGGCCGGTTTTATGTTTCCTGCGACCCGGACCATCTAGTTCTGTTTTCAGATTTAAGAATAACATAACTGCTCTGGATTATTAATAATAGTCTGTAAGGTTGTTTTCCCACTAAAAGTGAGATTTCCTGAGATGACTCTGCTTCTTCTTCTCTGGTTTGTATCATTGAAAATGCAAAATGTATGAATCCTCAAAGCAACGGTTCTCATTTCCCACATGTCTGGCTGACACATCAGATCTCACTGAGGATCGTTCCTCCTCCGACACATGAACAAACTGCTCAGAAGAACTCTTTCAAACAGACTAAAGTTCCTCAAACGTGGATGTAACCTGCAGATAAACAGTTAAATCAATGTGCACATAGAAATAAAACCTCTGTGTTGTGTTGTGGTGGAACAGCGCCCCCTGCTGGACCGAACCAGGGCGATCAGAAACCAGGAGAATGATTCTGTTGTGTTCACACTGAATACATGAATCTGGTTGTGTGAAAACATGGCCGCCTTCAGGTTGTTTTGTTGCTTTTCTACGATCAACAAAACGACAGAGTCGACTGAAACAGGAGGATTTATGTGCACCATGCTGAATGTTTTAGACGATAAAGGCCGAGGAGCTGCTGTTCTGGGGAATGAAG
Organism: Stegastes partitus; assembly: GCF_000690725.1. Classification (NCBI taxonomy): domain Eukaryota; kingdom Metazoa; phylum Chordata; class Actinopteri; family Pomacentridae; genus Stegastes; species Stegastes partitus. The sequence goes on along the minus strand of NW_007579091.1, from coordinate 197,818 downwards.
CAACACGTGGACGTGACATCGGACTTCTGGGAGCATCATTCAGCACCCAGGAATCCAGTGTTCCTGCCTGACGCTGGTGTTGTCCTCCGTGTACGCTCCTGTTTATGTTTACTGTAAACAAATGTTGGATTTCACATGAAGCTCACGATCAGAGCGTATTTCACACTAGCCATGTGTTGTAATATTAAGGGAAGTGTTGTGTTCTAGGAAACACACACAGCTGGAAAGTTAATGGAACAAATGTGAGGATGAATTCAAACAGAACGTGTTGAACAGAATGTGAAGCTCTTACTACTTTGCTCAGTGAAATCATATTGATTCATATAATTTGAAAGTGTGAAATGACTTCTGCAGGCTGAACTAAAACAGCCTGACGTTGTTCTGTGCAGACATGTGAGAGCTGTGGAGGTCAGGTGGAGGTGGACAGCTGCGGAGGTGTCTGACAGGGTGTCTGTGTGCTGGATGCCTTGTCTGGAGCCCGGTTGGGGGTGCTGGTGGTGCTGGTGGTGGTGGTGGGCGGTTCCTCCTGGCGGTACCTCCTGGTGATTGGTCAGCTCCTCCTCCAGCTGCTGGGACTCCTCCCTCACGGCGGCCAGGTAGTCGGCGGGCGACTGGCGAGGAGGCGCCGACTTCTCCACGTGGTTGTAGAGACCCTTCCACATTCTGGAGGAAACAGCAACGACAACTGGTGGTCACAGTGATCAGACGGGTCTGGACCAGCAGAACTTTAAGATTTGATCTGATCGATTAGTGTCTCCATCATAAGTTCTCCATCTCATCTGGTGTAGAGAGTCAAAGAAACCAAACCCTGTTTATCAGAGTCTCTGCAGCTTTCAGGACAAAAAACTGATTTGTTTTCAGAAATTACACACATGTGGTTAAGTTTCTGTCCGACCTGATCTAAGACAGTTTCATCCTGTTTACACGTGAGACTTTCTGAAGCTCAGCATGTCGGTTACTGACTTAAACATCATCCAAAGTGAGTTAAGAATCGTCCAAAACGACTCAAAATCTGTTCAAATTAAGTCAAGAATTGACCAAATTAATTAAAAACTTGTCTAAAATGAGTTCAAACTTGTTCAAAATGGCTTGAAATCTGCCCAAATATCATTTAAAGCTTGTCCAGAGTCACATAAATTACACACAATATGTCCGAATTACATCTGAATCATCCAGAATGATTCAAACAACTCTGAATCTGTTCTAAGTGAGTTTAGAATTGTTCAGAATGAATCAAAACTGGCCAAAAAAAAATCACACAAAAATGGTCTGAAGTGAATTGAAAGTACTTAAAAGTGTCCAATTGCTCCAAATTTGTCCAAATTAAGTCAAGAATTGACCAAATTAATTAAAAAATAATCTAAAATGAGTTGGAACTTGTCCAAAATGACTCAAAATGTGTCCATAAAACATTTAAAACTCGTCCAAAATTACAAAAATTGCACAAAATTTGTCCAAAACGGCTCAAAGTTCATCCAAATAGTTAAGAATCGTCCAGATCCCGTTAAAACTGCTCTGACATGACTCCTGAATCGTCCAGAATGATTCAAACTTCAACCTTTTTTTGTAAAACAGTCAGTCTGACAGTTTAGGGACGACAATAATGATTATATCTGAGCACAGTTAAAGAGCTTCTACATGCTGGTGCATTAATCACCACAGAAACATAAGAGGTGGTTCTGGTCGGTACCGATGCTGTGACGGACGGGGAGGACTGCTGCTTGTGTGTATTTTGATCATTATTATAGTTCATTCTTTAAATGTTTCCCCTCTTGTCTCGTCTTTTAAACGAGCTGAGGTGCAGCGAGCCGTCAGGTGGAACTCTGATAAACTCTGAGTCTCTACGTCGGAGGAGGAGGAGACTCGTGGACTCGTGGACTCGTGGACTCGGCAGGACGGCTCGGGACTGACTTGAAGCAGTAGGGCGAGGTGTTGGGCCTCAGGACGCCCTGGCTCTGGCTCAGCTCGGCCTGGTACAGCGGGTTGGCGTAGTCGGACCGGTCCTTCCACAGCTGAGGCCACGCCGAGTGAGTCCGCTCACGGAGCCTGGACACAAACAGAACAGAACTTTTTACATCAGTCACGCTGCAGATGAAACCGTCGACGTTAACGCTGACCAGAGGCCAGCAGGGGAATGAATCTGTTCGTCCCGCTCCAGTGCAGGTGACGCTCGAAGCAGCCGGTCGGCGCTGCTGGAGGACGACAAACAGCTACACGGAGCTCGACGTGTTCGTCCTCGTTAGCGGTTATTAACGGAGACGCTTTCCACTTCTGTCCACTGATCTCTGGTAAATCCTGTTGTCATGACGGCAGCTCTAAACTGTCTGTATATTTATTCACCTGATTCTATTTGTCCCGTCTTTATTTCATCGTTTATCTCTGAGATGCTTCTGTCTTCATTATCTCTCGTCTCTGTAACTGTTTTTAGTCAATCGGTTTTAATTATTCTATAAATCCGTGAGCACTTTACTCAACTTGATTTCTTATTTTTGACTGATTTAATCAAATAATCTGCACGTGACGAGACACTAGACAGTAAACTCGTTTCTTTCTTCGTCCGTCACATCGCAACACACAGAATCTTTTCTTATTTATCGACTAAACAGGAAAACAAAACGAATAAACTGACCAAAAACCGACACTGATATTTACTGTAATGTGAAACTATACAGGAAACCTCAGCAGATTATAATCATGATTTGGAATCATTCTAAGGAAAACTGGGGGGATTCAGGAGACAAAGAAATACTTGAAACTTGCCCGAGATGAATCAAAACTGTTTAATCACTCAAAAATTGTCCAAAAAAACCTTGAAATGTGTCCAAACCGACTTGGAATTTGTTCAAAATGCTGCAGAGCGTGACCAAAAAATGTCAAAACTGTCCAAAATGAGCTGAGAATCGCCCACAAAACAAAAAACGACTTAAAACTGGTGCAGAACGAGTCAAATTCTGCCCAAACGACTCAAAATCTTTCCCCAAAATGACTTAAAGACTGACTAAAGTGATCTTATTGACATGCACCGTTTGATTTTGATCTCAGTTGATTGTGTCTATTAAACTGTGTGGAACCAAAATCTTGATTCTGATCCAGATAGAATTGATTCTGCAGCCCTTTAACTGGGTTTCTTCTCGTCTCGGTCCTGCTCACGTTGCTGCTGCAGTCTGCACGTCAGCAAACTGGATTAAAACACCTTCAGGGAGCCTTAGATCAGAGCAAAGCGCTCCATCAGATGCTCTCGCTGTGGAAACTCAAACCTGTGAGTTTGCTTTTTATCTGACAGACCTCCTGACGCTGGAACGAAGCGTCTCAACACCTCCTCCAGGTGAGCTCCTACCTGAGGTCCCGGCGCTCCTTCTGGCAGTTCCCCAGGAAGCTGCCGTACTGGCAGGAGTAGACGTAGGTGTGCAGCGTGATGAGGAAGCGCTCGTTGAACTCGAAGGCACAAGGGAACTGCTCCGACAGCTGCCAGACGCACTCCAGCAGCTGGTCGATGACCGGAGACACCTCTTTGGGGTCGCCGTCCAGGTGAGCGTACCTGCAGGGGCGCGGGTCTGCCGTTAGCGCCCGTCAGCACCAGACTGGACCACATGACAACATGTCTCTGCCTGGAGCTACATCATTCACATTTTTCTCATTTTTCTAAGTGACAGATGTCCCGATGGCCCTTTGGTCTGCACCTTTATTTATCTCATTTATTCTATCGTGTTATTTTTCTTATCTCTGGTCGGCGTGCAGCTTTTGTGAGTCATGTGACTGTCCTGCCTTCACCCTGAGTCAGCTGGGGTCGGCTCCAGCCCCCCTGGTGAGGATCAAGGTGTAGATGATGGCTGGATGTGTGACTGCCATAAGAGCTGGACTACCTGAACCAGTACCCTGCAGTGGTAAGCACCAGACAGAAGCTGGTTCCAGAACATGCTGCTCTATCTGACGATACGTTCGCCGACATGTGCGTACTTTAAGATCCAGTTCTGTGTAGAAGCAACAAAAACACAACCAGGCTGGACTACTGGTCGGTTCTCACTGTGGATCTCTGCGGCGCCATGTTGGGTTTTCTGCAGAACTTTGTGGATTCTTAACTGAAGTCTGTAATTTCTATAATAAATAATACTGTCGGGTCAATAACACAGTTTGGTTGATCTGAGTTCTCAGCTGGGAAGCTTTAGGAATGACACTGATTTAATTTCACTGCTTGTCTCTCGCTGCTGACGGTACCAGCAGAGGAACCGGCTAATGGAGCGTCTTCAAACGAGCATGCAAACAAAAGGTCCAGACTTTTACTGACCTGTGGGAGAACTTGTGTCCGAAGGAAACCCAGTCTCTCTCTATCAGCACCTGGACGGGACGAGGAGGAAACAGGAGTTTAGGACCTTAGAGGAGCCTCAGACACTCAGTGAGAAGTCCTCGGCACTGTGAGCCTCACCATGAACCCTCTGATGGTTCTGTAGTACGGGTCCAGCAGGATGCTGGCCACGGAGCAGGCCTGGGCGGTCCGGTCCCATCCGTCAGAACAGTGGACCAGAACGCTGACGCCTTCGTCGGCCACCGCCTGCAGACACACAGCAGCGTGAGACCTGAAACACTCCAGGAATGTGTTGCTGTTTTTCATTCTGCTTGATCCAAGAGACAAAAACCATAAAAACCGGTGAGTTCAGGGAGCAGTGCTGCTCCTAAAGCGGGTTTCAGGGGTTTATTTTAGTCTGTTGCTCAAAGTTTACAATAAATGTGTGTTTATATTCAGTTTGATTTTAGTCGTATACGTCGTGTCCTTCGCTGAGGTTAGAGTCGGTACCGATCAGCGAGAGATGCTTTCATCGGACCAGGACGTCCCTACTTTTGACGTTCTCCATGTTGTGATCGGCTCCGCAAAGCCGGACCAGCATCAGACGTGTTTGTGTGGCGGTTTGCTCACTCGGGCGATGAAGGCTCCAGCATCCAGCACAGCCTTGATGTGTTTGAGCCAGCCGGAGTTCTCCAGGCCCCACAGGAAGTCCGACATGGACGGAGCTCGCATCTCGCCCACTGGTTGGACGACAGAGAGGAGGCCGACATGTAAACACAAGCAGGAAGGCAGGAAGAGACGACATCAGAGGAAGTGTGTTCGCTCCGATAGCGAACGTTCACGTCTTTATCAAACACACTCATGAGGCTTCACAGTGGTTCACATTCACATCGATGTTCGTCGTCTTTTCTGTCCAGTCGTTCACCTTCAGAGGTCCCAACAGGTTACTGTGATCCAACACAAGTTTCAGCTCAAAACACTCCACAGACGGTTGTTTCTACAACGCCCACAAAACCCCTGGTTTAGTTCTGAACCACAAACGGATCCCTGAGAGTCAAACCTCTGGAGGAAGGAGAGGAACAAGGGGAAGGCTGGTCCTACAGTTTGTGAGGCTGTAGACACACAAGGGACTAATAATCTAATCATGTTAGC
>NW_007579091.1:189514-191543 GCF_000690725.1 Stegastes partitus | reverse complement strand
AGCCAAACAGTTTGCTAGAAGACGACTAAAACCAGGAGCTACGCAGTTGTAGTGAAACCAACCATCGTTGTTGTATTTTGAGCAGAAAATGTGACAAACTTTTATTATTTTCTGAAAGAAGGGCCAAGTGTCAGACCTTTAAAACTGGTTTACGTCGCTCACACTGTGGTCATTTAAACACTGTGACTCTCAGAAGGTGTGTGTTCTCCGTCACCTGCCTGAGCTGCTGCTTACCGTCGATGATCTTCTGCTGGCTGCTCCTCATCACGTGGATGTTCTCGATGCCGATGAACTGCAGCTTGATGTTGGTGTAGTGGTCCTCGTTCTCGTAGCCTTTACCTGCCGCTCGGTTTGCCATCGCGTTCAGCTGCACACACACACACACACACAGCGGTTGGTTGTGTATTCATATCACTGACCTCTGAGTGTGTGTTGGTGCGTCACCTTGGGCCTGGTGTCCACCACGTAGATGTAGTCGCTGCCAGGGTTGGACTTCATCACAGCCTGCAGCATCAGCTCGTCCTCCTGACAGCGGCCGCTGAAGCCCGACAGCGGCTGGCTGCATCGACACACCGCCGCCTGCAGGACGACAGAACACAATCAGCACCTTGTTGTGTGTGTTTGTGCGTCTTACTGTGCGTCCGATGCTCACCAGTGTGTCCTGGTGGAAGTAGGACAGAGCAGGAAACCGTCCTCGACTCCTGAACCTGGAGCTGCCCACAATGATGCCGGTCGTAGCCGACTTTGGAACAAACAGCTCTGAGGGGTAAGTATCACACACCTGCAGGACGACAAGCACACACACACACACACACGGACACAGGTGGATCAGGTATGTTGGTATGTATCATGTACATAAGTATTTATTGTGTATGTAAGTAGGCATCCACCAGGTGGAGCCTCTCACTGTTTAATCCTGCAGAGACCAGCAGCAACATTTCTGTTTATCACAATCAGAGTTTGTAATCTATAGATGTGACGTAGTGGTCGGTGGGGCAGTGCAGGTGGATTTACCTGCCAGCTGGTGATGAGTGGATACTGCTAAATGTTGCTAATAGGTCAGCCTCCTGCTAACGCAGCCAAACAGGCTGCTGTAGCTTCATGTTCACAATCAAGCTCGTCTGGTGGGAGGAGTTTAAACAGGAAGAGGAGCCTAACCCAGCTTTAAAGGGTTTAAACGGCTGCCATTTTTACTTTAAGTCTGCATGTGAACTCTGAAGCTAGCGCCAGTTAGCTTTGCAAACAGCAGGAAATAGCTCACTTAGCTTTGTCTGAAAGGCTGCAAAATCTGCCTGCATCAGTAATTAAAACATGTTCTGTGTAGTTTTCTTTATTTGTGCCAAACTGGCTAAAACCAACTCACATGCTTCACTTTTAAAGGACGATTACGGCCCATTTCTAATTAAATACTTACTCAGAACTTTTAGAACTTAGGAGTGTGTTTGAAGTGCTGCTGTTCTGAGCAGCAGCTGATAAACAGCTGGTTCCACCTAATCTATGACCTTGTAAGATGAGAACAAGCTGCACTTATCAGTGGAAGCACAGCTGAGCATGTAGCAGGACTGTATCTCTGCGCCCTGTTCAGACTGACCCTGTACTCGCTGTTGACCGCTGTGGCGACCCAAAGGTTATTGGGAACTCCCATCCTCTTGTAGTCGGCCATGAGGTCGATGAAGCTCCACGACGCTTCTCTCTCCTCTTTGTTCACGTTGGGATTAAAGGACAGGCAGTAGAGCTCGCTGTACTTCTCTGAAGGAACGGGAAGAGAGGAATAACCTGAAGTCAGTGTTTTCATATGAGCCACGGAGGAGTTCAATGGAGCCGGGCTTTGTTTGTGTCTGCTGGTTCAACAAAACCTAAAGCGTTCATCAGAGAAGGGGAGCGTGCTCACATGTAGGGACATCCATAAGAAAACATAAACTACATGTACAGAAGTTCTAGTTGTAGCACAGATTCCTCTGAATGTGTAAAACAGAGGAGTGATAATATAATATAATATAACATAATATAATATAATATAATATAATAT
>NW_007579091.1:184497-189437 GCF_000690725.1 Stegastes partitus | reverse complement strand
GTTAGAGCTCTGAAACTTAAATATCCCCGTTTAGGTCTGACACTGTCTCATAATGAAGGATTCATGGAAATCACTTCAGTATTTAGGCAAATCAAAGTGTCATAAATGATTATTGATTTAATATTCTCTATATTGAATACTAATAGACTGATGGGTTTTCTAATCTGTCTTTTATCAGCTGCAGTACCAGCAGAGAAAAAAACAAACTGAGCAGTAAATCAGGAACAAACTTTACAACATTTTTTAAAAAATAGCTCCCCAGCATCAGTTACCATGGAGACCTGGCTCCGCAGCATCAGTTACCATGGAGACCTGGCTCCGCAGCATCAGTTACCATGGAGATCTAGCTCCGCAGCATCAGTTACCATGGAGATCTAGCTCCACAGCATCAGTTACCATGGAGATCTAGCTCCTCAGCATCAGTTACCATGGAGATCTAGCTCCACAGCATCAGTTACCATGGAGACCTGGCTCCGCAGCTTCAGTTACCATGGAGATCCAGCAGGTTAAATGAGCCTCCTTCATGACACTGGAAAATGACTTGAGACTCTAAACACCTGTGGACTCGTGAAGCCTCTTCTTGCTGGGAGAAGTTTTCAGCCACTCGAACACACAGACACTCACCTGGTCGTGACAGCCGGACCAGCGAGGCGTGGACGTCCGCGCAGTCCCTCTCCTGCGGGATGAGGACCTGGTAGACCCGGAAGTCTTTGCAGCGCAGGACGAGCTGGCTGCCGCCGGGCGTGGCGGGCGGCCGGTCCACACTGCTCACCATGCTGTGCAGCACCTGCAACGCCAACGAATAGAATAGAATAGAATAGAATAGAATAGAAGGGCTTAACTGACCAATTTCGTTGCTTTGTTTGGTCTTAAAAATGTCAGAAAACAGTAAAAAACATCAACTAGTGTTTGCCAAAGATAACGACGACGTCCTCCAACGTCTGGTTTTGTCCAAAGATCTTCATTTTACCGTCACAGAGGAGGAAAGAAACCAGAAAGCATTCACAGTGAAGAAGCTGCAAACTCAGAATTTACAGTTTTTGTTTAAAAATGACTCAAACTGATCAACTGATATCAAAGGAGCTGTCGACTAATGGATTGAACTGTGAACTGCTGCAGCTCTGCTGGTGACGAGGATTTCTTAGTGTCAGGTTTTGTTGTTGATTAATCTGTTGATTGTTTTCTGGATAAATCGACGACTTGTTTGGTCAGAAAACAATGAAAAGCATCCGTCAGTGTTTCCCAAAGCTGCAGGTGAACATCAACAGAAGACGTTTTCCTGCTTCATGCTCCACCTGCCGACGGCCACGCCTCCACGAACACGGGATTTCACAGCAGCTGAGTCTAGAAGCTGTTGTGAAATCCGTCTCGTGATCTAGAAGATTCAGGAAGCAGCGTCAGCAGCACTTCATGGGGAAGCTCCTGGGCTTTTCTCACAGGATGTTAAAGAAGAAGTGGACGGTTGCTTTAGCTTGTTTTTAAACGCCTCGGCTGGTTTCTCTGTTCCTGCTCATCCAGTCAACGCCGACTGAAACTTGACGCCCGGGATGAGCCTATCGCCGAGGGACCAGCTTCATCGTCCTGCAGCAGATAGGAGAGGGGGAAGGGAAGCATCCTCCTCCACAGCCTCAGAGAGGTTTCACTGAACTCTGCCCTGCTGCGTCACCACCACCAGCGCTCAGCTTATGTCTACTATCGAGGTGTTTTCTGGATTAGTCGAGCAGATGTTTGGCCTCTAAAACGGTGACAAATGTCAGTCAGCGTTTATTAAAACCCAAGACGGCGTCCTTGAACGTTTGCTGCCACAGAAGAGGAAAGAAACCAGAAAATATCCACATTTAAGAAGCAAACACAGAACTTAGACTGTTCTTAGTAAAAAGCTACCGACTGGTTTAACAGCCGATCGATCAGTCGCTGAGGCTCAGTTAATCCGATGATCGATAAAACGGTGAACAGTGCAGCTCCACACGTCTGTAAGATGTTTAGTTTATCGAGTATTTGGCTGAGAAATCAACTAATCAACTAATTCTAACTGAACATAACATTAACGGTGAACATCAGAGATCAATAACCAGCACTTTAACTATCAGAATATGAAGGAAAATGTCGTAAATTCTGACATTTAAGAAGCAAGAACCAGAGAATCATCTGCATTTATGGCTGAAAAAAATCAACTAATCAGCAAATTATAATGGAAAACGATATTAAAAGAGAAATATAGGTGATCATTTAGTTTGATTGATCGACTAGACGTCTCTGAAATGTCAGAAAATGTTCTTGTTTGATCCAAAGACGATCAGTTTACTGAAAATATTCACAGTAAAGAAGCTGCAATCTCAGAATTTAGACTTTTCATTTAAAATACTGATTAATCAGTCATCTAATTAGGTGGCCGTTACTTTAATAGCCGATAACTGATCGATGACTCGTTGCAGTTAATCTGGGGATCCATGAAACGGTGAACGTGTCCAACACCATAAAATATTTAGTTCACAGCTGTATAAATATAAAAAACATGAGAGAAACTGGTGATTCTGACATTTCAGAGCTTGAACCGGAGAACAATCGACTCATCAATCAATTATAACGGAAAGTAATCTTAACATTGACACACAGACGACATAAATAAATGCTTTAAACTCAGTTCGTATTCCAGATTTCATGATCACTGGTCACGAAAATCATGAATTAAACTATACGTGCTTTATTTGTGCGGTTCACTGATTACTTCCTTGTATTTCCTCTCTTCAGCGTCTCCTGTCTGACCTTTAAAGGCTCAGCGCTCGGCCTTACCCAGGTCTCCTTGCGCGTCTCGGGGTTGTTTTCCACAAAGATGGTGTGCGTGGCCGACAGGTAGAGCGTCCCGACGCTGGCCTTCCTCTGGCCCAAGGACCGGTCCAGCAGACGCACATTCTCCACCTGCCAGAGACCCACAAACACACTGAGTCAGTCTGAGAGCAGCTCGGGAGGCTTCCTCTGCCGGGACTCGGCGCCTCGCAGCCCGTCGGCTCACGTCACAGCCTCTAAAGGAAACAAAGGGTTAGAAAGAAAGAAGGGCGAACGAGGAGCTGAGTGTCGCTGCTTCCATCGATTACTTTAGCTGTCAGCTAGCTTCTCTAAATGTCAGAAAACAGTGAAAAATGTTCCCTCACATGTCCAAAGATGTTCAGTTTACCATCACAGAGGAAAGAAACGAGAGAATATTCACACTGAAGAAGCTGCTGTCACTGAATTCAGACTGCTGTTATTCTAACATGACTGAAAGGAGCTGATTTAATGAACAAACAGCTGCTAATTAATGCAACAGATGTGTCACGAAGGGCTGCAGTTAATGATCATTTTCATTATTCATTATTTTTTCTGGATCAAAGATCTTCAGTTTTTGTCAAGAGGAGGAAAGAAACCAGAAAATATTCACACTGAAGAAGATGCTTATACAGTTTGTTTTTAACTCAAAAAAACTACTCAGATCGGTGAACTGATTAAATAAACAGCTGGTGATTAATATAATAGTTAATCTGTGAATTGCTAACGAGCATCATCGATTATCGTCTGGATTAATTAACTAATTAGTCATTTGCTCTCTAGAATATCAAAATAATGATGAAACTATCCACCAGCGCTTCCCAGAGCTGAAGGCGACGCCGTGAAACGTTCAGTTCACTGCGATGGAGGAAAGACGCCAGAAAGTATTCAGTCACAGAATCCAGACTGTTAAAAACGACTCAGACTAACGGACTACGTTATAAACCTGCTCCTAACGGACACGTTCAGCAGCTCAGGTGTCTTCACAGCAGAATACCTGGTTCTCTGTTCCTAAACAAACCATGACGAGGCAGTTTTCAGGAGAAAACAGGAGCATGTGAGCAGGAAAATGGAGGAATGAGTGCTGAGTCATGGTTTGGTCGACGCTGTTGAACAGAGAGTGGACAGGTGTGTTACAGCCTCACAGGACAGGTGTGTTACAGCCTCACAGGACAGGTGTGTTACAGCCTCACAGGACAGGACAGGACAGGTGTGTTACAGCCTCACAGGACAGGTGTGTTACAACAGCAGCAGTATCACGGCTACAGGATAGGTGTGTTCCAGCAGGATCATAGCTACAGAACAGGTGTGTTCCAGCCTCATAGAACAGGTGTGTTCTAGCAGCAGCATCACGGCCTTAGAGCAGGTGTGTTACAGCCTCACAGGACAGGACAGGTGTGTTACAGCCTCACAGGACAGGACAGGTGTGTTCCAGCAGCAGCAGCATCACGGCTACAGGACAGGTGTGTTCCAGCAGCATCACGGCCTTAGAACAGGTGTGTTCTGTGCTAATCAGGGGCTGAATCCATTATCGGACGCAGCGTTAGCCGCGCCGCTGCTCTGGCTCCAGGGTAACCGTGTTAGCTTCCCCGCCTCTGGCTGCTGCTAGCCGGGGTACTACCCCCCCCCACGGAGGACCCGCAGGGGTCGGACGGAGACAGACCGAGACCGTGTACCGGAGACGGGACGGGAAAAGGAGCCACCATGCGGCTGATAAACAGACTAACGGAGCCGCGGACGGAGCCGGGCCGGCGGAGCGGAGCGGAGCGCCGTTACCTTGGGAGTCCGGATGTGCTCCATCACGGGCCAAAATGGAGGAAACGGAGCGACGGCGGGCGGTGTGTCTCGTTAAAGCCTCCGTCCGGAGCCGACCAGCGAGCTGTGTTCTCCGCGGCTGCTGCTCCAGAGCTGCCGGGGAGCGTCTCCCATCATGTCCGTCCCTCCGGGAGCCGCCTTTGTTCGGTTGAACCGGGGTGACGGTCCGTGAGTCGGTAACGGTACCGGAGCTGCTGCCTCCGACCGAGAGTGACGCTGAGCGCTACTGCGGCTGCGCAGTGGGCATCCACAGAGGAGCCGTGACTCGTTCAGAAAAAACATAAACAGGAACATCTGCTGGCTCCGAACCTGATCTGGTC
>NW_007579091.1:178912-182492 GCF_000690725.1 Stegastes partitus | reverse complement strand
CACCAACAGAGCACCAACAGAGCACCAACAGAACACCAGAGTGAATCTCAAACCGACCAAACTGCACATTCAGATCCACACCGTAAAAACATTCTGTAAAAACTGAAAATCTGCAGCAAGAGGCTCAAAATACACAATAAATGGTGGAAAATAATTATATCTTTGAATTAATACAATAAAAATTGTATATTTTTTGTTGCAAATCATTGTTAAAGAACAAAAGACTATTAACAGAAATGCAGATGATTTTCAGCTCTGATCTGTTTTAATAACTGTTTCAGTAAATGATTTACCATTTTTATCCTTAATATACATAATTTATCTCAAATATCTGTAAAATTATATTTTTAATGGATTTAAATCCTGTAAAACTGTAATTTCTTGGTCACACAATGTAAAAGAACAAATCAGTATTTGGAAAAATACAGATTTTATTTTTTATTTTTTTTACTGTAAATGGTGGTGCTTTTTTGTTTTTTCAGTTAAAGTGAACATTTTTACTGTTTTCTGTGATTTGACTGGAGGTTCTGTGAAATTTAGCAAAACAGGAAAATCTGTAAAATGCTTGTTTTGTTAAATCATTATGGTTATTATTAATAATCATCTTATTATAATTGTTATTTTTAATACTACGACTGCACTGCTAATAAAAATAATGATTTTAAAATAAGCTTTTAAATTGTAATATACATTAAAAAATCAATAAACAGCAGATACCTGTAAAATAATATATATTTTAGTGAATATGTAATTTTATTTTATAAATAAATAAATACCTTTATTTAATTTGATTATTAACAGTTTGTGTCATTTAAAAAAAATATTTAATTCAATTTTCTGAGATTTTGCTGGATATTATTGTTGTTATATTTCACTACAGAAATGGATTCTCAGCAGATGAAGCCTTCAAACATCTGCAGCAACAATAATCATTTTACTTCATGAAGTGCTTTTACTTGATGCTGGAGCTGAGCTGAACCTCCTCTAGATGTCAGTGTCGGAGGAGGAACGCGCGGCTGAGGAGGTGATCTGAGGTGAGCTCATCTGTTCTCCATCTGCAGGAAACTTCCACACATTTAACCCCTGATGAGCCGGATGGTACCTGGAAGGCTTCAGCTGGACTCAGAAACATCCAGAACAAAGTCAGAGAGTCTCCATCATCAGTCACATCAGAGGAAATCAGGAGGAACTCATCAGCTCTGCTTCATCTGATCAAACAGCAGCGACCTGTTTCAATTCCAGGACGCATCTGTACATGGAGATAATATGATTATATTTATTCTAACACATGTCTAAGAGCTGAATGTGCTCCTCCGCGGACCAATGTAGTGCTTGAACCTGTGAGCAGGCTGGACGATGATTGGCTGTGCGTGTCCACAGGTGCGTGCGTGTGCGTGTGCGTGCGTCGTGACTCAGCCGGTCAGACTGCAGCTGATCATCTGTGGAGGAACTTTGGAGGCAGCAGCCCTGACTGACTCCGGAGACGCCGCGTCCAGGTGACGCTCCGCAGGTGAGCCGCACTAAATCCACGCACACGCGGGACTCAGGTGACGGTGAGTGTGCGCTCAGGCTGCTCGTCATCTCCACCTGCTCGTCATCTCCACCTGATCTGAGCGCGAGTCTCTGCTGCAGCAGCGACGAGCCCAGAATCTGCAGCGTCTGCTCGAACGTAGAAGTCCGTTAAAAAACGTGGCGGTTTAAGGTTGGAGCGTGAATCCGGGACCGAAGGCGACGCGTTAGAGACGATTTAAGTGCTTGACGAAGATTCAGAGACCCCGAGGATAAATTCGGCTCGGATATCATGAGACCAGGAGGCGTTTAAGTGGCACGTTTGAGGATTTGGAGTTCGGCGTCACCCCCTGCAACAGAACGAGCGTGTTTCCTGAAAAGGTGACGTCGCTGCTGGTCTGGAACAAGTCACACAAAACTGTTGTTATAGTCTGTAAAGGTTTGAATGTTTGGCTGCATCAGGCGGTTTAATGTGCAGGATTAGGACCCAACCTGCTGATCCAGCTGTAGAACAGAGTCTGGTGGTGGCTGTTACATTTAGAGTTTACATTTTATTGTGTGTTATTTTTAATTCACATTTTGCAGTTTGTTGTTTGATGCTGCGTTTTACAAACATGTCATCAGCTTTTAATCTGTTTTCTGTGAACAGATTCTGAGTTTATGTTCAGTTTGTGGGCAGAAAGTTAAATCTGACCTCTGCCAGATTCTCAGGTAACAACTGAGGTGTGTGTGTGTGTGTGTGTGTGTGTGTGTGTGTGTGTGTGTGTGTGTGTTGGTTGAGGCCTGTCATCAGAGGCGTGCTGACAGTTGTGTGTGTCCGTGCGGTGACGCGTGCTGCTGGACGTTTGTGCTGCAGCAGCACTCTGGGTGTTACATAACAGGTCGTCCTCTGCATCGTCCTGCAGGATTAAACCCAGACTCTGCTGCTGCTCCTTCTTGGCATCGCCGGCTCTCTGTGTGTCCGGCTGCTGTGGGTTTGTGTAGAAACTGAACTTGCTGCTGCAGAGCTGAGGCCGGTGGAGAGGAGCCACTGCAGCTCCTGGTTCACCTTTAGAGGCTGATGCTGCTGCATGTCTGGAATTCCTGATCGCTGCTGCAGTGCATGTTGTCGCAGGTTGGACGTTGAGTTTGGTGCTAAAGAAAAGGTTTAACCTGATGCCAGGTAAACAGGATCCTCTAACGGGATCATGCAACTAAATCGCACGATAACTGAGAATAAAACAAATAATATGAGCACAAACCAGCACAAACCATTAGAGACAAACTGAACAGACGTATGACATGAAGGAAACCTGCTTTAACTTCCTGTGAAGAACACATCTGTGTAAATTCCTTCTGGTTTAATAAATTATTCCAGATGTTTTCTTCTTCTCAGCAGTGAACTTACTTCTGATTGCCTTAAACTGCACATTTTACATTCCTGCCAGTGTGTAAAGGACAGCGTTTGTGTTGCAGCATCATCCCTCTTTTGTGTTTCTGTCTGAACACGTCGTTGGATCAGCAGCGACTTGCGGTGACTGATGGAGCTTTTTTATTCTCAGGATTAACAAACGGCAGCGTCGGGACCAAACCCTGAACCTCCTCCCTTCGCAGTCTGGCTTTAATTCTGCCATAATGAGCGTCGGCAGCAGGTCGGAGCAGGTTCGGCGCTGGCAGAGCTGCCGGTTGAACCGACAAACCGGGTCACACGCGCCGGTTTACGGTGCGACTTAATGATTTTATAGCAGCTGCACTCGGTGTTTATCTGTAAACCACCAGTCAGACGATGTTGAAGGAGGAACTCATGAAGGAAAAACAGTTTGTGTGAGTTCTGAGGAGACTCTCGCCTCTTTCAGCTCAGAGTTTGGTTTTACAGTTTAGAAATATTTAAAAACGAGAAAATAACAGAATTTTACAGGCAAACAAACTAATTAGTCATTATAGAAATGCAGATATTTTAAGTGGATAATATTTACAGTTTGATCTAAACCGTCCCTACAAATTAATACCATGTTGGTTTAAACTGGTTTGTTTGGTTTAAACTGGTTTATTTGTTGGTTTAAACTGGTTTGTTTGGTTTAAACTGGTGTAT
>NW_007579091.1:172431-177669 GCF_000690725.1 Stegastes partitus | reverse complement strand
TTTGCTGGTTTAAACTGGTGTATCTGAGCGGCCTGTGAAGCTGCAGCAGATGGAGGATCATGAAACTCGTCATCCAGCAACACAAACTCCCACAAACTCAGTCGGAGGCTATTTTTGTTGCGTTGAGCTGCTTTAATGCTCACAGTGAAGCATTCTGTAGTTTTTAGCTTTAAACGCTCACAGATCTGAACAGTATGAACCGTTTGTCCTGTTGTGCATCGTTTTGTGTTTGACTTGTGCTGCTCTGTGTAGTTTTGGGTCTCATTGTGTGTTCTGTTTGTGTCTCGTGTTGTTGCGTGTCTATTATTCTTTTGTGATGTTTTGTTTGTTTGTTTTTTCCTGCTGTTGGCTGCATTTCTAGTCATTTACTCCAGCGAAGCTTTTCCGCTTGTCGCAGCGTCAGAATTTAAAACGTGTCGAACACTTGGAGCCGTAGGAACTGAAATCTTCTGCAGCTCGGACTAAACGTGGCCTCGGGAGTTTTCACGTGTGTCGACGCTGAACGTGCAGAAACTTGCTGCTGTTGGAAACTGTTTGTCTTTCCTGCTCATTAGCGTCTGACAGATTCAAGTTTTGACGGACAGACGCTGAGTTTCTGTTTCCTCCTTCTGTCTTATCTGTCCAGTAATTCTGTCGGCTTCGTGTCCGTCGGTCCTCTGAAGGCTTCAGTGTCGCTTTGAGCTGCAGCCTGTCGATGCGTCGAGGCCTTTCGTTTCAGATCAGAAGTTAATCCCATTATCGTGACGTTAATTCGTTCGCCTAAGTTCATTCTTGTCTGTTAAAGTTCAGGAGTTTTCTGCTCTGAGCTGCAGCACGTGATTTTCTCTCCTTAAAGCTTTAGATGCTGTTTTTCTGGGGGACTAATGTGAGCTCCTGTTAACATTACAGGAGCAGAAAAATTAATTAAATGCAACAAAAATATCACAAACAAGACGAGAACTGAGCTGTGCAGGAAAATAACAACATGGATCTGGGTGATTTTCTGCCTTTTTTAATGTTTTTCTGGAGAAAAAAAGCAGTTAAACAATAAAATGTTAGTAATGTGTGCAGCATAAATGAGTCTATAGAGGATTTAAAGATTATCTGAACAAGGCTGGTGTGTCTGAATCGATTCCACAGAGCGGTAAAATGTTTAAGAAATAAAAACGGCCTGAAAACCTTCACATTCACAGATTTAAGGATGAAGTGTCAAATAAATAAAAGTGCAGAAAAGTTTAAAACAGATTTTTGTAAAAGTGGAGCATTAGTTAAAGCAGTCTTGGCTTTAAAGAGCATTTTTTTGTCAGCTGACAATAGTTTGCATGAAGCGTCTGCATTTAAAACTCCGTTAATAAGCCTCAGATGCTCTGAAAACACCTGAACCAGGTGAGTCTCCTCATTAAACCCACATCATTATTATACACCTGTACAAAGTTCACTGCAGTCCGGCTGTTTTCTGTGTTTTTTTTATTCACTTGAAGTGGATTTAAAAGCTGTAAAAATTCTAATTTACTACACTTTGGTTGAGTTTTTTCTTCTTGTGCCACTTCTGCAGCTCGTTTAAATCTCAGAATGAAAACTGTATTTTTACCGTCACAGCGTTTATCCGACAGCTTCAGTTACTTTAAAAATTATTTTTTTTGCTCACAAACATTAGAAGAACTTACAAAATATGTTTTCTTATTAATTAATTAAATTACACGTCTACAGCTGAAGTCATTTTTTTGATATTTTGTTAATTTGCAAATCATTCAGCTGTAATTATCAATCATCAATTATCCTGATGAAACTAATCAAATAAAATCTAAACGAGCTCCACAGGAAGTCCTGCTTCCACGTTAATGACGTGTCACGCTGATGAGTTCTTTTCTTCTTTTAATAATTGAGCACATTTTCCTAATTTTACTTGTTCATTTCAGTGACATTTTAGAGAAGAAATCAGCTTTTAAATCCAGGAAAAGATCAAATGTGTCCCAATAGCTGACTGTGGTTGAGTCGCTTCACATCATCGGCTCACGTTAACGAACCAAACATCTATAAGTTCACGTCGGACGTGCTTTTAGAAACTCAGCTAACGCTTGCAGACATCCAGGCAGTTTCTCTGTCGTCAGCTTTACTGGGACACTCGATTGCTCAACCAGCCATGTTGGACGTTTTCTATGAGGAGTTTCTGCTGCAGGGTCTCGGTGGCATGTAAGTGCCCACTTGAATTATGCAACCGGTGCGTTGAATCACAGCCAGTCTGGACGCAGAGGCGACTTTCAGCCCAGTTACCTCTGCAGAGAGAAGCAGCGCTCGTCTATCTCAAATTACATAAAGTTGCTCCACGGCCTGGATCGGGTTATATCTGGGTGTGGATCGTTATACACTCAGACTTAATTACTGACAGCTGTAGATGCACTGACATCATTCAGTCCTGATCAATAACTGTGACTCAACTTTTCATTATTCTTCTCTGAGTTGGAGCTGAAACTGTTCACCCACCTCATCACCTCCCACTCAGACGTTCTGCTCCCCGATGGAGGACGATGCTGCCGACAACCATCTGTTCAGCCTGAGAGACGAGAAAAAGCATCAAACAGCAGCGACATGTTTCCTCTAAATGAGTCTAAAGAAAAGATTCATTCTTTTCCAAATGTCCCCTTTTATTGCTGGTTTTCATGTCGAGCAACTTTCTACAAATAAAACAAAACACCAAGACTCCTATGACTCCTCTGAAGGAGGTACTAGAAGGAGACTAGTGAGGGAGGCCACCAAGACTCCTATGACTCCTCTGAAGGAGGTACCAGAAGGAGACTAGTGAAGGAGGCCACCACGACTCCTATGACTCTTGTGAAGGAGGTACCAGAAGGAGACTAGTGAAGGAGGCCACCACGACTCCTATGACTCTTGTGAAGGAGGTACCAGCTTCAGCAGCTGAGATGTTGGGGACTGTTCATACAACAACTGTTGTCTGTTCTTCACCATCAAAGCTTTATGGGAGACAAAGAGAAAGACTCTGTTGGGAAAAGCTCAGATTAAATCTGGACTAGGGTTCACCAGAAAACATGTGGAGACTCTGAAGTCACCTGGAAGAAGGTTCTTTGGTCTGAGGAGACCAAGATGGAGCTTTTAGTCCATCAGAGTAGATGCTATATTGGACCGACGCCAAACACTGCGCCTCATCACAAACACACCATCTCTAGCATGAAGCACGGCGGTGGCAGCATCATGATGAAGCACGGGGGTGGCAGCGTCGTGATGAAGCACGGCGGTGGCAGCGTCATGACGTGGGGACACCTATTCTTATGGACATTTCAGTTTGTAATTGATTTTTAGAGCAAAGTGAATGATGTCCTGAAACGTGAACAGTCCGTCACCAAGTCAGTTTGTACGGTGAAACTTTTGCCCTTCTATCCTCATGCAGGTCAGACTTGTGTTGACGGTGAAATGTTATTGGTTCTGACTGAGGAAGGCCGTCGTTGCAGCAGGAAGCTTATTGAGACACGAAGCCGGCAGGTTCTGATGCCTTCAGGTTAACAGACAGTGGTGCGAGTCTGAACGGGAATCGAGCTGCACTGCAAAGGTCAACGAGACCCGACAGACTCGACACGTATTTCTGCTGGAAACCCTCCCAGTGCTGCGAGTGACAGAATTAGTGCAGGAATCAGGGCCAGTGTGTTTCTGAGAGTCCTCGTGGAAACCAGCTCTGGCTGCAGAGTGCTGGACGATTAGAAGGACGTGATTATTAACATGGAAAACATCTGAACGAAAACACGGCAGTGAGGGTGAAAGTACCAGCAGATATTGGTCAGATAATATCTTTACTAGTTGACATACAGCAGAATGGAGTGATTTATGGCAGCACACTGTAAAAAATAGACTTTATTTACAGTTTGGCCTCTTTTTTTAATATACAGTCAACATATCAGTTATTATTTCATTACTGATTGTCAATAATTCAACAAAACTATAAAATTCTGTAAAATAGTTAATATACATGAGTTTCATTATAAATCCCTGTTAAAAAAACAAACGTTTTGACATATATATATATATATAATACTGCAGCAGAGCAACTGAATCATTTTAAGGTCAAAACAAAACAAAGAAATACAGATGTTCTGTGAATTTGACTAAATATTATTCTCCAGGACTGATCCGGGTTCGGTCCTGGTTTTGGTTCTGCTCCTCCACATCACAGTACTTCTCCATTCCTCTCCCTGCTCCTCCAGCCCTCAGAAGGCTGCAGCCAATAACGAGGGGCGGCCCGGCGCTGCCTAGCAACAGCCAATCCGGTCGGACCGGTCAGGACGGGGGCGGAGCCTCAGAGGGGTTAAGTTACCTGGAAGACTGGAGCTCAGTTAATAAGACATGAAGCCAGAAACCCAGAGTGGACCCAGAGAGGTGGTGGGGCAGCAGGGGGCACATTCCTGGAACCTAGAGACACACACACACACACATGGAGACACACACACAAAGATACACACACACATAGAGCTACACACTCAGAGATACACACACAGATACACACACATAGAGATACACACACAAAGATACACACAAACATAGAGACACACACACACATAGTTGTGATCAGAGGTCTCCATCCACCATACAGTCCAGGTTCCTCCTTCAGTCTCCGGTGACTTGTAGAACTCTGAATGTTCTCTGATGGAACCATTGAAACATGAACCAAGCACGGCGGTGGCAGCATCATGCTCTGGGGCTGTTCTGCTGCCAGTGCAAGGGTTCAAGATAACTGAGCTGATTCTGTCCAGAGGAGTCCAAGATGAACCAGAAGCTGGTGGACGGAGACCATATTTGTGACTAAGGTTCATGTTTCAGTGGTTCCATCAGAACATTCAGAGACTGAACGATGGACTGCAGAGGAGGAGGAAGTTCAGTGGGTGCCTGTAGAGAGCAGCCCAGTCGGGTTCTGACTCCTCCTCCTGCTCCTCTCACTCTGGTGGAATCACATGCCACACTTGGACATGCAGCTCCATGCACCTGGTTGCAGCTCCGTGCAGCTCCATGCGGCTGGTTGCAGCTCCGTGCAGCTCCATGCAGCTCCATGCAGCTTCGTGCAGCTTCATGCAGCTGGTTGCAGCTCCGTGCAGCTCCGTGCAGCTCCATGCAGCTCCGTGCAGCTGGTTGCAGCTCCGTGCAGCTGGTTGCAGCTCCGTGCAGCTGGTTGCAGCGCTGCAGCAGAGGAGGACGGTACGTGAGGCTGACGCGTTAGTTTGGGTTCAGCTGGACTCTGTTTGTGTCGCAGCAGCA
>NW_007579091.1:169566-172196 GCF_000690725.1 Stegastes partitus | reverse complement strand
GTGTGTTTGTGACTCTTCAGGTCTCTATCAGACTGAAGACTTGGTTTTCCCTCCAGTCGTCCGTCCAGCCTATGTATATATGTTTGTATATATACACACACACACACATACATACATACATACATATATATATATATATATACAGCATGTGTGTGTGTGTATATATATATATATATACTGTTTATGCGTCCAGTGTTAACTTGTGTTCTAGTCAGTCGTCTGCAGCCTTTAAATCTTTATTTAAACACGTCGTCTTGACAGTCGGATGTGGATCTGATGACGTGACTCTGGGTTCTGTGTGGACTTTGACCCGTTCAGTACTCGGTACATGGAGCAGGATGATGTCAGACTTTAAAGATGGAGGCCGTGATGGTTTCCAGATGTTTGAAACTGAATCTGTTCACAACGTACAGACGACGCAGCAGAACAGAACCGACCCGATGTACGAGTGTTTGTTGGACCAGCTTCAGCTGAACTAGTGTTGGTCAGGGGCTGAAGTAACCGTTTAGTGAATCCAGTTCAATGCATCCGCTTTAGTTAAAGTCCTACACAACTGTTTAACTGGACATGTTTGAACAATTTATTATTACTGTACAGATTTTCTGTTTAGTTAAACTACAGATAATCACAGAAAAAACATTTACATTTAACGTAAAAATAATAAAAAAAAAAAAAACCCCTGTCATTTGTTGTTTTATATTTGCCAGTAAAATTATTCTGTTTTTACTGTATAACTTTTAAATTGTAAGTAGAGTTACAGTTGTTCTTCCTGTTTTGTTAAATTACAGATAAAATAATAAAATTACAGAAAAAATGTATTAATTTACATGTTAATTAAAAAAAAAGAACCCAAAAAATGACTCAAATAAATAATATAAATAATATCCACACTGAAAAGCTGTATTTTATTAAATCATATTCTTGTAAAGTGACGCGATATTTAAAACTTTATTTAAAAAAATACAATTTCACAGATATTTGCTGATATTTGAAATAAAAAATAGTGTATATTAAGAATTGATCATTTTCAGTTTTTTTTTTACTGTTTAGCTGAATTACAGATAAACTCTAATAAGAGTACAGAAAATAAATACATTTAATGTTAAGTGTCCACATCAAAAATCAAATATTTTACTGTAAATCAGCCAAAGATGTCTGCATTTTACAGATGTTTCAACAAAAAAATATGTATATGAAGGTAAATCATTTAACAGTTAAATAAAATTATAATTAAAATATATATTAAAATTAAAGTTCAGATAAATACTAAACAGTTAATTTACATGTTATCATCAGCACTGTGTCTGTGGAGCGACCATAAAGCTGTTGTTCTGTATTTAAACATCATCATTAAACAAACATTTGACTTTATTTGTGTTGCTTTAACAGTTTTTAATCACGTGTTTGTCTCTCGCTGCCTGACTCGGTCGGTTTTCTTGGACTGGACGCTGTATTTAAACGTTACGAAGCTTCAGAAGTGAAAGCAGCTGCTGGCTTCAATGCGTTTTCGCCGTCGCAGGAAGACCTGAGCTGCTGCTGCTGCTGCTGCTGCTGGCGACGCTGAGCAGCCTCGGTCCGCCTAAACAGCATCACGGCGCTCTGGGAGGCAGGAAGCAGCTCGCAAACTCTGAGACGAGAATCACGCTGGAGTCTGGAGGATACGATGCAGAAACCTGCAGACTCGGCTGCTGCGTCGTTCAGGAATTCTGCCTGACGCGGTAAAAACCCTGCAGAGCTCCACGGTGCTTCTGACCATGTATGGACGGGTCTGTCTGGGTTCTGGACCTGTGATGGGAAACACTCCGTTCTGCTGCTATTTCAGGAGCAGCGCTGCAGCTCGGCCGGAATTCAGGCGGCAGGCGCTCTGCTTCCTGGTTCCTTCAGTGGTCTTCAGCTGCTTTCTGTGCATTTTAAAGGTCTGAAGACCTTCAGAGACCTGGTCAGTGGGACGTGTTCTCTCAGAGAGCTCGTCTGGTAATAATAACTGATCAGGTTTGTATAGCGGTTTTCTCGGCCCTGGGGCAGACTGACACAGGTCACGGGGTGGAATCAAACCTCCGTCGACCACCTAGCTCCACCAGCTGAGCCACAGCCGCCCAACGTTCGTACCAATCAGCTGGTTTGGCTTCTGGGCTTCATGTGGGACCGGTTCTGGTTAAGTTTGATGAAAAAATGTCTGAAGAGCCTCAGTCCTGCAGGTCACGGTTAATCTGGTAGCAACTGGACCTGCTTGAGTTCCTTGAAGAAGATTTCTGTGATTCTTGGTGATTAGTTCAGGGACCGTTGGAGAGTTTCTGGTCCTGGTGTCATTTGGGTCATTTTTTAAAAACAACAACTTGCCTTTTAAAGCTACCGGCAGGTTTTGGGGTTCAGAGGTGAGGCTTGTTCGTTTACCTGGTTACCACGGTGATGAGTGCATCTAACACGTGATTGGTTGATTGAAAACCAGTGACAGCGCAGCATTAAAACAGGAACACGTTTGTGGTTCGTCGTTAACGAACGCAGTTTAATTTTAGAGGACGAACCAACATCACCTGGCTTCGGTCGGCCAATCAGAGCAAACTGCAACGGAGCGCCTCAGACAGCATGCACATGTTCTAACATTAAAGCATGGTTTTCTCATTTTATTT
>NW_007579091.1:166604-167366 GCF_000690725.1 Stegastes partitus | reverse complement strand
TTAGTTGCTGCTTTCTGACGTTTATTGGCAGCTCTGTCTGACGCCTCTCGTTGTTTTCGGACAGTTTCAGCGCCTGTGTTCTGACGTTTTAAGTCGCTGTACTCGTGTTTATTTTCCATTCTGTGTTGTGGTTCTGTCGCTGTTGTCGGTTGTTCTCAGTCGTGTTGCTGTTTTCTGTCTGCTGTCATTTTCTGATGATTCTAGTCGTGGAGTTCTGACTTTTTAACAGTTTTTCTGTCGTTGTTATTCACCGTTGTTTTCTGCCGTCTCCAGATGTTCTGGGTTCACTGACCACAGTCTGTTTAACCAGCAGAGAATTCAAATATTAACAGAACGGAGTCGCCTGAACTTTGTCACGTTCAGTCGTGTGTTCTCGGCTCAAAGCAGGTTGTTTTAGTCTGCAGTCAGTTTGAAGCAGCTTCTAGATCCAGTAATGATCGACTGGAAACAATGGAGCCGACTGTGAACCTCCACCAACGGCTTCTGGTGCCGTCGGCTGTGTCTGGCACCGGCCGCTCGGCCCGCTGGACAGATTAGGTTCAGAGAAAGTCAAAGAGGTGCGAGTAATGGAAGGATTTAAGAAAAAAAAAAAAAAACAACAACCTGGAAAGTAAAGAGTAGATGCTGAAAGCCACACAGTCTGCACTCAGAGCAGAAACTAACCTGGAGGTTCAAGAACAAACTGTACAGCAGCAGCAGGACAACGTTTGGTCCAGTGAGTGGAAACTACACAAAAACCACACAAACAACAACAACAACGTG
>NW_007579091.1:154342-165892 GCF_000690725.1 Stegastes partitus | reverse complement strand
GGCTCTGGTACAGTGTTCGGCATCTTTGGGATAAAAGCTCCACGATGACTGTTAACGTGGGAGAAAAGTATTTTTTTCCAGTTTCTGCAAAAACTTGGACCTCAAATCTACCTGAAAAGGAATAAATGTAATAATAGTGCAAGAATTGTTTGATCTGAGTCATTTAACATGAACTGATTCCACATCTGAAACCATTTTCCCAAATAATTCACATAAAGTTATTGAAATCAGTCCAGCTTGACGAATTTCTGTGATATATGAATGAAAACTGCTTTTCTGCCTCCAGTCTTACACTAAACATGAAGTCGATGCAACGTTATTAATGAACAAATCAGAAAGA
The DNA here is from genome assembly GCF_000690725.1 of Stegastes partitus. NCBI lineage: Eukaryota > Metazoa > Chordata > Actinopteri > Pomacentridae > Stegastes > Stegastes partitus. Next base: position 165,552 of record NW_007579091.1, on the reverse strand, counting down.
ATGTTTGTAACTTTAATAATTTAACTAAATCACTAAATCACTTTTGTTTGTTTGTTTTTTAATCTTGCAGCTCATTTTGTTCTGAGTTGTGGGAACTGGTCTCTTCAGTGCATCACCACAGATTTATGTACGTTAAGGTTGAAAAATGGTTTAAAAAAAATGTAAACAGTTATTTGAAATTTTATTTCCCCTGTTTTGTTAAATTAGAAAATATATAGAAAATAGAAAATATGTTATTTAAAAGGTAAATTACGTATCTTAAGGGTTATTGGTTTTTTAATCAATAATTAAATATTTACAGTTATTTAAAGATTTTCTCGTTTTTTGTTAAATTGCCAATAAAAGTAGGAAAAAATACATAAAAATAGATTATTTTACAGATATTTGATGTTATTTGGAAGAAAAATTCTGTATATGTTAAGGATTGAAAATGTTAAATAATTTAACTGTTATTTTACAGACTTTCTCTTTGTTGTAAGATAAGTCGTAAAATCACAGAAAAAAGTGGAAATTCAAATAGAAATAATGGACAACAATCTGTGTTCTTATAAATAGTTATTTGTGCTTTTTAAAAAAAAAAGTGACAATAAAACGGCTTTACTGAAGATGTTTTACAGGTTTTTAACAATAAAGTTTTATTCTGTTCTATTCTTTAATGTAGTTGTTCCAGATTTTCATGTTTTTCGTGCAGTTTTCTGTCTGGGTGCTGATCCAGACCTGCTGGTCCCCTTTGGGGGCTGCTGCTGCTTCGGCCTCCTCCTCCTCTTTGTGCTTTTCTTCTTCGGTGCGTCCAGCAGAGGAAAGCCGTCCTGACAGGCGTCTCCTCACGCCGCTAAACGGAGGATTAACCCTGTTGTTCACTCCGCCGGCGCTCTGAGCCTGATTCTGGCTGATCAGAGGACAGTTCAGGGTCTCAGAGAGTCTCGAGCTGAGAGCTGGATGCCGGAACGTCGTTATTTATTGTGGGAACAGAAACGCTGCTGCAGCGTTAACGTGAACCGTCTAAACCAGACACGAGTCCATCAGGATGTGTTCAGTCGGTCAGACAGACTCGGAGGTGATCCCTGAGCTGCTGGTTCAGGTTCATGCAGGTGTTGGAGCCGTCTGGGCTCATCCTCAGCGTTCAGAGGAGCCGCTCAGTGTTTTAGCTTTTCATTATAGATCATTCATTATAGAGCTGCAGCATGAAGACGGCTTCAGTGTTTGGATTAGTTCCCGTAAAACTCAGTTCTACCGCCGTGTGACAAATAATCAGACTTGTGTAGGAAGCCAGTGGTGGTCCGTCAGGGCCAGCAAGACCTTCTCTGCTGGCCTAAACTCATCACAAAAACTGACTTGCGTTACAAAATGTTCCCATGAATCTTTCACTTTATCCCCAACAGTCTGTTGTTTTCATGTCATATTAGAGCGTCTTTGTTTTTATTTTATCCAATCATATGTCAGCCGTCACGTGTTGCCAGGGTCACAGAAGTCTGCCCTGTGGCCTTCAGGCGCCTGTAGCTTCAAATGAAGCGGTTGCTTTAACCAATCAGATTGAGAGTTGGTGGTCCCAGGGCCAGCTCGCGGGCCTACGATGACGTCAGCACGTACACGTCCTCTGATTGGCTGGTCAGAGAGCTTAGCCAAAGCTAGCGGCACAAGCTAGCTAACGACTTTATCGTAAAAATAGTACGTTTTGTTTTTTGTTTGTTTGTTTGTTTTTTTTAAGTTAAGCGAGCGGACATTGTCAGCCTTAAATTAAACCTTAAATGCCAGAAACAGGACTGGACCGAGCCGGCTTTCAGCGTCAGCCTCCAGGAGACAGAACAGGACCGATTGTCGGATTAGCTGCTCAGCAGAGCGACCGAACTGTTTACGATGATAGAAGGTGTTCAGTAGTCACAGGTTCGGTGAGCAGAACATAAATGTTTGTCGTCTTATTGGGCTGATACTGCTAAATGTGCAGGTTCTCACTAGAACCTTTGACAGCGTAGCGGGGGGTTTTAGCGACACTCCCGCGTTAGCTAGGACGTTAGCTGCTAACGGCTAGCAGCGTTAGCATCGTCTGGACGACAGCGTGTGTTTTCACGGAACCCCGGTGAGGAGCTGATGTGATGTTTGTGGTTCTGATGGGACGTGTTGGACTGTTTAACTGGTTTCTAGCTTTGTTAATGACATTCATTCCCGCTACGTGAGCTCCCTGTCTGCGGTGCACCGCCCTGTTCTGCTGCCTTTCTGCCTCATGCTGGTGGGTTCTGGAGCCATGGCGTCTAAATGACGGTGTTCAGAGGTGGTTCGGTTCAGGCGGGACCCGCTGAAGGTCCAGGAGGAGCATAGACGGCCCGCCACTGGGAGAAGGCTGTGTGTGTCTGGAGATGGGTCTCCGTTGTTGTGCTGTTTTGTGGTTCTAAGTGGGTTTTTGTGGTCATTTTGTGTCGTTTTGGTGTCTTTTTTTTTTTGTCATATTGTGGCCATTTTGTCATTTTTTGGGCTTATTTTGTGTCTGTTTTGTCTCTGTTTTCTGTCATTTTGTGTCTGTTTTCTGTCATTTTGTGTCTTTTTTGTGTCATTTTGTGTCTGTTTTGTGTCATTTTGTGTCATGTTGTGTCCTTTTTGTGTCTTTATGTCTTTTTATGTCGTTGTGACATAAACTCAGGGTCAGCCTGTGGTCGGGCTTCAGTCTGATATTCGCTGCACGTCTGGAAACTTCCTTCAGTTTCTCATCTAGGCGTCAGATTTTGACTCTGGTCGGTCGTTGTTGTGCTTCAGGAGACGTTTTCTCTGCTCACACCGTCGTTATTGTTGTTATTATTATTATTATTATTATTACAATTGTTGTTGTTGTTGTTATTGCTGTTATCTCAGTATCAGACAGTTTTATTTACTCTCTTGAGGAAGGTCGCTGGTTCGGTTTGCTGCTCGCCGTTAACGTGAGCTGAAGCTGACTCGGGTAATAAAACCTGCGAGACGAGCCGACTCACATGAACTCAGCTCCTTCATTATTCACAGGTGGACTGTAGGGATCAGGTGGCTGGTTCTGATTCTGTCCACCCGCTGGTTATAAACTGGGAGCACTGGAAACACCTCCACGCTGCTTCACGTCCTTTCAGCTAATCAATAGCTATTACAGACTTGCTTTGTGTTTAAAAAATCACCAAAATGACCACATTCATCAGAAGAAAAACCTGTAAAAACAGAACAAATCGCTGGACTGTGAAGCTTCAGACGTCCCTTCAGTGAGCCTCGTGTGACATGTTGTTAAATCAGGAAAAGTAACCGGATCTCAGTGAAAACATCTGACCTGTTGATTCCAGGTTTTTGTGTTCTGCAGCATAATGAAGGAAAGTTCAGTTTTTTTCTTCTCTGAGCTGCTTCCTCAGAGCTGCAGGACTTTATGTTACAGCAGAAAATGAACATCACAGGTGATGCAGGTTCTGATTCTTGCAGGTGTTTTGTTCTGCAGCAGCTGTTCACTCGGGTCCAGGTGATTCTGACAAACAGAAAGCTGCAGACGTGAGTTTAATGAGCAGTTTAAGTCTCTAACGAGTCACCGGAGACTCGGCTGTCATTACTGGATAATGAAGTGGAGCGGCGTCCTGGTTCTGGTCGTCTTTATTTAGCTGCTCTGCTCCTCTGCTTTGTCCCTGACCCACTTCCTCTGGTGTCGGGTTCACATCCACGCTCCGGTAACGCACGGCTCCACACGGGGTGGCTGCTGCCTTGTTAGCGATGAGAAAAGAGTTTAATGTCCACGTTCAGTGGCTCTGACTCGCAGGGTGATGGTCTGGTGTCGTCCAGCAGGGGGCAGCATTTCTCTGAGCAGCAGATCAGATCCAGTTTATTCTAACAGCAGCCGACCAACTGGATCAGAGCCTCTGAAACACAACCATGAAACTAAAGAAGCCGAAAAGATCTAAACAGAAAATAGGATAAAATGAGTTTAGTAACTAATTAGGTTTAAAATATCAGCTGATCAGCTTTTAGTTTGCAGAATTTTAGCTCCAAACCTGCATTAAACCTTCATTTAAACATGCTTTAAAAACTGCAATAAAACATGCAATTAAACGTTCATTAAATGTGCAATTAAGCTGCATAAAACCTGCATTAAAACCTGCATTAAACCTTCATTTAAACCTGCGTCCAACCTGCTTTAAACCTGTAATTAAGCTGGAAACAGCTGCTGCTGAGACCGTGTTCCTCCTGCTGGTTCTGCTGGTTCTGTTGGTGGTTCTTTGTGAGCAGAAGGTTCTGAATCTGATTTAAATACAGTAAAAATCCTATAATTCAAATACAGACTTGTGGTTCTGATGTGATCGTTATTTATAGCCATCGTGTGGATTCATGCTGGTTTTACTGGTTTTATTAGATTTATTCTGTAATTTAACAAAACAGGAAACTTGTAAATGACTTCAGTGACTTCACAGGTAAAGGTGTTTTGGGATCGCTTCCTGAACCAGAGTCTGACTGTCCTGACCGCTACGTTTCTGTTTCTCCTGCAGAGTTTTGTGAATCTGGACCTTTAATGGCGGATCTTTGGCCTCACGGTTCTGAACTCGACGCGATGACCGACGAGAGAACCGCCGCAGCGTTTTCTGGCCTCTGCAGGATGGACCGGAGGTTCTGCCGGCTGTGAGCGTGTTCCGGTCCGATCAGAGCGATGAGTGTTTCCGACGGTTTCGGCATGAAGCTTCCTCTTCGCGCCGCCGCCTCCGACCTGAACGGGAACGCCTTCCCTGTGTCTTCCTCGTCCTCCTCGTCCTCGTCCTCGCCGGAGTCGCTGCGCGGCCTGAGCGGCGCCGACAGCCCACCGGACTACGACATGCTGGAGGTCACCCTGACGACCGTCATGGCCACCGCGGACGCTGTCGTCATTTCAAAATGGCTGCCGCAGGAGGACACGCCAGAGGACGACGTCTCGGCGGGAAAAACAGAGTCCAACGACAACTCGGTGTCGGTGTACCTGGACGCCGACGAGTTCCGGAGAGACGCCTGGAACGACAACCTGACGTTGTCCCTGACGACCAGCAGCGGTAGCCATGGGAACGACGACCCCTCGACCCCAGACTCTGACGCCACGGAGATCCCTGCCGACGACGACGATGACGAGGACGAGGACGAGGAGGCTCTGTTTCTGTCCGTCAGCTCCGATATCAACCTGACGCTGAACCCGGAGCTCGCCTGCCCTCCGGTTCTGCCCGATGACACCCAGACCGAGCCGCCGGCGTCCGAGGACCTGAGTGAAAGCACCCAGGTCACACTTCCTGTAGCTCGGTCCAAATCTGCCGCCACCAGAACCAAGCCGAGCGGCGTGAACTCGGGTCAGAGAGTCTCCAAACCGGACCTGAAGACAGCCAGAACCAACGTCGGGTCACGAAGCAACCAGTCACCACCGAAAACACCCAGTCAGGTACCGAAACCTCACATCTGTCGATAGTAGCACGATTCTGCTCATGAAACCTCCTCAGAACACCTGGTTCTGATTCTGCAGTACCTTTACCGACCAGAGTTCTACCTTCAGACTGTGAATGTTCCAGAGGTCCAGGTCCTTGAAGTCCACAGAGGAGGGTCCAGGTTGATCACTTTAATGGACTTTTTCCATCATTTCTGAGCCTCAGAACTTCATTTTCGTTTTTATCGTTTTGAGTCATTTTGGGTGTTTTAGGCAGATTTGTTTAGATTTTTTTTTAAAGCCTTCGAGGCAGTTTGGATACGATGAAGGAGTTCTGGTAACCGTTTGGATTAATTGTATTTTGAATAATTTTGGACCAACTGAGTCTGTTTAAACAATTTTTGAACAATTTTAAACAACACAAATCCACTTTTTAATAAATATATTTTAATAAAATGTCATGTGTCTATCTGTTGTACTGATGAAGTTCTGAGGCTCAGAAATGATGGAAAAAGTCCATTAGAGTGATAAATCTGGACCCTCCTCTGTGGACTTCAAGGACCTGGTTACTGTAGATACAGAACCAGCTGGTCCTTAAGAGGTCTGGCTGGTTTTTAAAAGCTCTTCTCTGACCGTGAGCTCCGTCTCCTCCTCAGCAGATCAGAGCTGCTCCGGTCAATACGAGGCGAGCAGCTTCCAGGAAGGAGGAGGCGGCTGATGGAGGCAAAAGGCCGACGGCGGGTCCGGTCCGAGTCGCCGTGGTGCTGAGACCCATCAGAGCCAAGAGCCACAAGCCCGAGGAGCAGAGGAGGCTGTCGGCCTCCAGCAGCTCTCTGGGCTCCGAGGCGTCTCCCGGCCGGGCGGTCCGACAGAACCGGGAGGATGGAGCTCCGCTGACGGACATGGAGAAGCCGAGGAGTCGCGTCAGGGTGAGTTGAGGCTCTCATGCTGCAGGACGCTCTCAGAGGAACCTGATTTAATGCTGAACGCAGCATCTGGAAATAAACCAACAGTTCAGCTTCACGGGCAGAGAACACATCAGTGTTAATAAACTCAATAAATGTGTGTGTTCCTGTGATGTTACTACATTTAACGAAACAATCATTATTATTAAACATTATTCACCGTTTTTTAAATCTACCATACAGATCATTTATTAAATATTCGTAAAATAATTATATTTTTGATTCAAACTTAGTAAAATATGAACAAATTACTTTTTATAAAATTATGTTTTTGTTCTTGTGGCTGTTTTTTTTGTTTGTTTTTAAGTGTCAGCAATTAATCTAGATTTTTTCCTGTGATTTTACTACATATGATCTTTCATTTAACAAAACAATAATTATTTAAAAAAACATTTACCATTAAAAAATAAATAAATAAACAAATTACTAGACAGATTATTTTTCTTTCACTGGCTGCAAATATTTGTAAATTAATATATTTTTTACTGACTCAAATATCATATATTAATGTAATCTTAAATCCCAATTTTTGCTCTGGACAGTTTCATTTTTATTTAGAATCAGGAAGTGAATCAACATCATTTTTTTCTGTGATTTTACTGAATATTATCTGTAATTTAACAAAACGATAATTATTATTAAAAAATATTTACCTTTTTTTAAATGTACCATCCAGACAATCCAGAAAAATTATATATTTTTCTGGTTCAAATATAGTAAAAATAATCTAAATTTAAAATCAAATGTTGTAAATGAACAAATTATCTGATGGGGACAGTTTTTTATTGATTTTTTTGCAGTTCTCTTGTAAATTTTAGTGATATTTTTTACTGTCTGTAATTTAACAGAACGTTACAGAATCTTCCCTGATTGATAATCTATAATGTGTCTTTCAAATGACTGTAAACTCATGATAATGTTTTGGTGATTTAAACTCGGAATCACGTCGGGGTGCGTCTCCTGCAGCCTCGCCTATAAAAACGTCACTCAGCGGATAAATGTCGACGTTGTTGGCGGGTCTGTTTCAGAGCAGGGAGTGACTCTGGTATGTGTTTTTAAAGGTTTCCGACCTGCCCTGACGGATTCTCTGAGCCGCCTCCAGGCTTTTATCAGCCAGACAGACGAGCTGCACTCACACGTCGCATTAGAGCGAATGGAAGCTGCTGCGCCTTTACTCTGAAAGGTCGTCGATAAACCAGCATCGCCTGTTTAACCCTCTGCAGCTAAGACAGGTTAAAATAATACAGCGTGTGTCAGAACTAGAAACTGGAAAAATAAAAATAAAAACCTGGAGCTACTCGCCCCGGACTTATCTGGATAATTAATCTAATGATCACATTTCTGTATTTTACATCATTTAAAAAAAAAAATCACCAAAAATGAACAATTTGTCGGATCTGAAAACTGTAAAAACAGAAATAATCCTAAAATGTTCATTTTTCCAACAACCCATGAACTGCTCGCTTATGACTGTCAGCTTCATTAAGAAAATTAACTAAAATGTGTGTCAAAATGACTGCGCTCCACAGGTTTCGCTTAAAAATGGAGAAAAATAAACCATTTACATTCAACAGATTCTGTAAAAAACAGAAAATTTTAAAGTCCTCAACTCAATAGAGAATCCATCAGCGACTCAGCTGCACCCAGCACTCATGGGACAGAAATCCAGAAAGTTTTCTGCAATTTTTGTGGATAAAATGTATAAAAACGTGACAAACATGAGATAAAATGGACCAGAAGGGAAATAATCAGAACACGCAGACATGAAGCAACAGTTAGGAGACGGAAATCGACCTCGAACCAGAAAAAGACGACACAAAACACGAGAAAAAAAAAGAGAAAAATAAGATGCAAAAAGAGAAAAACGAGAAACAAACAACTGGAAGCAGACCAAACTGTCTTGTAGAGGCTGTAGAAATGTAAATATTTAAGTCATCAGAACCTGCAGAGCCTCCAGTTTGTTCTGGTGTCGGTACCGTCTGTGGACAAACGCTGGACAGGCTGGTTCCAGGTGTTCTGCATGACGTCGATGGATAAATAGTGTTCTGTTATAGCGAGTAAAGGCTCCTGTAGTCAGCCGGTCACCTCCTAAGTCGCATTAGCATCTCACTGAATCAGATTTTTCATGTTACGATGTGACGCTGATCCGCTGCTCTGCTCTGATGAAGGTTCATCTGCCAGCTCGCATGTTAACACACGATTTGGACTTTATCCGTCTGCTGCAGCGATCAGAGGCTCAGCCGGGTGTCCAGAACACAGGAACCCAGACGGGACTCACACGGTGATGGACAAAGACTGAACGGACCAGAGAAACTCACCAGAAAAACGCACGAAACAGCCGCCAAAATAACGAGCGACACAGAAACTCTGAGAACGGAAATAACAAACACCAGCCAAATCCAGCAACAGCTTGGTTTGCTGTGTTTCTTTCCACTAGTTTGGCTTTTTCTGGAAAAAGTTCTGTTCTGTTAACGTGCATTTGTTCACCTTTAACATGAAAACCGTCTGTTTACAGTCATTAGTCTTCTTCACACTCTGAATAACTTCTGGTCCAAACTCCTGTAGCTCTGCTGAGGTCTGAGACGAAGGAACTTCTTCACAACAAACTGTGTTTTGCTGCTTTGTTCACACAAACGAGATGCAAAACGGGAAAAATAAGAAAAACTAAAAGAGACAAAGGAGATGTTAAAGGAGAAAAACAAGATGATAATGTGAAATACAAGATGGAAAAAGAGAAAAATTAGACGTTGAAAGACAAAAACTAGATTCAAAGTATGAAGAACAAGATGCTAAACACGACCAAACTGAGTTTTTTGGAGGCTGTAAATAGTTAAACATCTGTAGTGTCATGAGATGAAGAAAGTTCTTCAGAACAAACTTTATTTTGCTGCGTTTAGCTGTAGACGGCTGACCATCTATCAGGAGGAACTTCTCCAGAACTGGCTTTGTGCTGGTCGAGTCCATGTGTGCTGCTGTTTGCTCAGATCCTCTGGAGGAGTGTTCAGCACAAAGGCAGCTCCTCTTTCTGTTTCCACTCCTCCTCTCCCAGTCCTCCCTCCTCCTCTGCTTCCTCCTCCCTCCTCCCCCTCGGCTCTCCTCCCTCCTCCTCTCTTCCCTCCTCCCCCTCGGCTCTCCTCCCCCTCTGCCTCCCTCCCTCCACATTCTGACTCTGGAATGGCAAACGCTATGGTGTCGGTGCCGCTGGGCTGGGACGCCGTCACTAAACATCAGCTCTTTCTGCAGAAAGTCTCGTCCAAGCCGGGGCCCGGAGCCAGGCAGCAGCAGCAGCCGCCGGGCCGAGTGGCGCCGCCTCCGGGCTTGGGGACTGGACCTCCGGGACGGGGCAGCCCCGGGCCCAGACCGGCCCAGACCGAAGGCTCCTCGGCGGGGGAAGGCGGGCAGAGCGCCGGCAGCGGATCTCCGAGCAAACTGAGACCGAGCCCGAGCCAAGGTGAGTCCACGTAAACAGGGTCGGCCTGAAACCCGAACACAACAGCAGCACATGGAGGCGCTGACAGCGCCGGCTGGCTGTGGGTCTGTCTGGTGTCAGGAAACACTCAGAAGCTCCACATTCCACTCAAACACTCGGATTCCACTCGTGTGCTGCGGCGTCGCATTACCTCGGCTGCAGCGTTGCATAAGAGAAGCTTGTTTGTCTCCGTGCTCGTGTGTGTGTTTGTGTGTTTGCGTGTTTGCATGTTAGCGTGTTAGCGTGTGTGTAAACTAATTTCAGGGTGAACTTCCCTGTTTGTCTTCAGAGGAAGTCAGAGGACACATGGTTGGCATTTTTCTCTTTAACTCTCAGGACTTTAAACCTGCCGGCAGGGTTCAGACGCGTCTCCTCTGTTTAAGAGAAATCACTGAAATAACACCGATTATCAGAGCAGGAAGCTGAACAACAGAAACAAACTGTAGATGTTCCTCCTGCAGATGTTCTCTGACGGTGTCGTGTGCGACAAGAGATTCCATCAGAAAATTAACTAAACGTAAGCAGAAAATAGATCCTGTTAAAACTAGAACCACTGATTCAGAGACTGAGAGGAAAATCCAACATCTGGATCCATAAATACATGGATCAGAACCAGAGAACAGAGGAGCCCGTTGGTGGAGATACATTCAGCTGATGGAGGAACATCTTTCTACATCTGATGGTGGAACATCAGACGAGATGAAACGCAGCAGACAGAGAAACAAACCAAACATGCAGACATGAAGCAACAGTTAGGAGACAGAGAACGACTTTGAACAAGAAAAACACGACGCAAAACACAGAAAAAACGACAAAAAACAAGAAAAATTTGATGCAAAGAGAGTAAAATGAGTCGCAAAATGAGTAAAACAAGATGTAAAATATGAAGAAGCAAAAAAACTTAACACAAAAAGAGAAAAACGAGATGCAGAAAGAGCAAAACGAGACACAAAACAACTGAAATAAGACAGAAGTGTCCCATTAGAGGCTGTAAACGTTGAACTCATTATAACCTGCGGAGCCTCCAGGATCTGTTCTGGTGTCGGGAACACCTGAGGACGAACGCTGGACGGGCTGGTTCCAGTAAATAATAAAGACATTACTTTTTCTTTCTGTCATTCTAATTGACAGCAGACGTCTGAGTTCTCGCTCCTCCTTCAGGACTTTATGCTGCACAGAAACATGAACCTAAAAGGCGAAAACAAAAAAACTGCTGCTCAGATCTTTGTTTTCTTTCTGCCTCCCCGGTGGGAGTCGTGTGCTTCCTCCTTTTGTGTGTCTGTTGCCTACAGAGTGACGATGAGACGTGGAAACCGTCACATCCTCACATTATGGTTACTGAACAGAGCGAAGCCTGAGGTAGTCTGTCAGCTGTAACGTCCACCAGCTCTACCGTCCACCAGCTCTA
>NW_007579091.1:152964-153884 GCF_000690725.1 Stegastes partitus | reverse complement strand
CTGAACTAGATCAGCTCTAACGTCCACCAGAGGAGGACGAGGCCTGAACTAGATCAGCTTTAGCGTCCACCAGAGGAGGACGAGGCCCGGGAGCTCACTGTGGATGGGATGTGAGCTGAAGCAGATCTGTGTCCTGGTAAAGGTCACATTCTGACGGACAGAAGCCGCTCTGTGCTCGCTGCTGACTCTCAGGAACAAACCTCGGACCTCTCAGTCACTCTTTGTTTTCTAGTCGTAGGATGAAGGAAGTTCCTCCTGAAGTCGCCTCCAGCTGTCGGAGTTCATCTGTGGAACAAAGAAAACCTCTCTGTTCAGATCGTAGCGCCACTCTTCAGCTCAAATCACTCTAAGAATAAACGTAGAAGTCACAGAAAACGTGTCCCAGAGTTAAGCCGCTCTGTTGAGCCACTTTAATTATTTTAATCAGCTTCATTAACGAGTAGGAGTTGATTAAACAAAGTCAACAAAGAGTTCCATCAGCCTGAATGAACTCTGCTGATGAAGTCGGACCAGCAGAGCTCCTTCATGCTGAAAGAAGATTGGTTCTGACTGATGAGTAAAGTGACGTACAAAACGAGACACAAAATGAATAAAGCAAGACAATAAACGATTAAAATGAGACAAAAAACCCAAAAACTTTACACTAAATGACTAAAATGAGACACAAAATGTCCAACAAGACATGTAAAGCAACTAAAGTGAGACAAAACAAACAAAAAACTACACACAAAGTTTTAAAAAAAATGAGACGAAATGACAAAAACAAGCCAGAAAACAACAAAAACAAGGCACAAAATGACAAAAATTGGATTAGAAAATAACAAAACTGAGACAAAATGTCCAAAATGACACGTAAAACAGCTAAAACGAGACACAAAATGAAAACACGAGACACAAAATATGAAAACTGAGACAGAAAT
>NW_007579091.1:139087-151816 GCF_000690725.1 Stegastes partitus | reverse complement strand
ATATTTTGCTTTTAGTCCGTTTTGTTGCTCTGTGTGTGTGTTTGGAGGGATGTTGTGTGTCTTTGCTGGTGTTTCCTCAGTTTGACGTGATGTCAGAAAACAACGGATTTATTCTCTTTCTGTGTGTTTTCATGTTTCACTGAGTTTTAGTCGTTCTTCTTCTGTTAAAGCTTCATTCTAATGATCCAGCCTGTCGGTCTGAAGCAGCTTCATGATGATCTCACTGCAGGACAGCGTGCTGGTTATTGTTTCTCTGATCAGCTCCGGTCCGGCGGGTCGTAGGCGTCGCAGGGGGAAGTCTCTCTGCTTTGGTCTTTGGGCAGGAATGTGTGATTCAGGCTGAAAACATGGAGACGACTGAAGCTGTGAAGGAGCAGCTTGTTCTCTGTCCTCAGACGGCCGCAGAGCTGAAGACGGGCTCAGCAAACTGGTTTAGAGTCTTCTGATGGGTTCAGTGTGTCCTGCTGGTCCAGTACAGCCGTAACGCTGCTCTGATTGGCTCAGTGTGGAGCTTCTAAGTGATGAAGATGATGGAGGGTTTCCTTCACTCAGGTTCATGTTTGTCTGCAGCATAAAGTCGTGAAGCAGCAGCAGCAGGAGGAGGAGAGGCTCAGAGACGTCACGGTTAGAAGGAATCAGGACAAAACTGATTTATTTACGTTATTTAGTTCATAGAAATTAAAGAATAAATAAAACATAGAATCAAAACACTGGAAACAAGCATTTGTGTCTCATTTTAGTTGTTTTTTCATCTAATTTTAGTCACTTTTTGTCGCTTTGTGTGTTGGTGTTTGTTGGTTTTGTCTCATTTTAGCTGTTTTTCGTGTCGTTTTAGACATTTTCTGTCTCGGTTTTTCAGTTTGTGTCTCATTCTACGTGTTTCATGTGTCATTTTGAGCACTTCTTGTCTCATTTTTGTAGTTTTTTAAATCCAATTTTTGTCATTTTGTGCCTTGCTTTTTGTTGTCTTCTCTTGTTTTTGTTGTTTTAAGTCTCATTTTAGTTGTTCGACATGTCATTTTGGACATTTTATCTCATTTTTGCCGTTTTTTAATTTAATTTTGTGACAAGTTTTTGTTTTATGTCTCATTCCAGTTATTTCATGTGTTGTTTGGACATTTTTTGTCTCATTTTTGTCGTTTTTTTAAAATCTAATTGTTGTCATTTGTGTGTAGGTTTTTGGTTGTTTTCTTTTGTTTTTGACATTTTCTCTCATTTTTGTCGCTTTGTGTGTTGGTTTTTGTGTTTTCTCATTTTAGTTGTTTTTTTGTCTTATACTAGTTTTTTTTCTCTAACTTTTGCCGTTTTGTGTCTTGTTTGTGTTGTTTTCTCTCGTTTTAGTTGCTTTGCGTGTCGTTTTGGACATTTTGTGTCTCGTTTTTGTTTTTTTTCTCTAACTTGTCATTTTCTCTTGTTTTTGTCACTTTGTGTGTAGTTTTTTTTGTTTATTTTGTCTTATTTTAATTGGTTTATGTGTCGTTTTGGACATTTTATCTCATTTTTGTCGTTTTTTAATCTAATTTTTGCCATTTTGGGTCAAGTTTTCTGAAATGTGACCAGAGACTAGATTCTAGTAGAACCATGGATCCGTCCATAGACAGACGCTGACAGGAACTTTCTGGATCAGCACCAGGCTGGTTGGACATTCAGAACCTTTTCCGTCTTCACTGACCCATACTGTTTCCTTCTGATCTGCTGTAGAAGTTTTATTTCTGGACTCATCGGACCTTAAAGCAGCTTCTCGGGTACTTTGGGGGTAAAATCGTTTCTAACTTCTGTGTTTCCGTCCCTCAGGAATCCCCAAACCTCGGACCAGTTCGTTCACCGCCTCCAAACCAGCAGCCAATCAGCAGCCGGCGTCGGCATCGTCGGGGCGACCAGCAGCGCCCGCCTCCTCCTCCTCCAAGCTTCCCGTGAAGGGATTACCCACAAGCCTCAGCGCCTCGTCGCTGGGAAGCAACGAGAACGGTGGCGCGGCGAGCAGAGGTTGGTGGGCGGAGATTATAGATGATCATAAAGCGTCTGAAGCGTCCTGCTGGTCCCGGTAAACCGAACCCAGTCTCTGCAGCTTCCTGTTTCCTGTCCGAGCTGATCGCCACAGCGGTCACCGCTTTGTTTCCCCAGTTGACCCGAGCTACAGGTCGATTTAAAACGGCCGCAAACAGACGAACACGACGGAGCTTCGTCCTGAATGACTCTGAAGGCGTCGGCGTTCAAGAGAACTTTGCGTTGACTGAAATTGTGCAAATTTAGTTAGAAATGACAAAAAAACACGATAAATCTGAACCGTAGTCGTCCAGAGTGACACGTTTTGAGTCTCTACGGACGATTTTACTGGATGAAGCTCACTGACGAGTTTTATTTATTCTTGGACCGTTTGTGCATCGTGACAGACGTGATGGTTCAGATCGTTTTGAACGCTACGACTTGACTTTCCAGTCTTTCTGGACGTGTTTGGAGTCCTTCCAGATGAGTCTATTCACTGGTCGCAGCCTTTCAGGATGTCTTCTGTTCGGTTCACCTCCTCGTCTTTAAACACCGACACGTTTTATGTCATTCTGGATGATTTTTGAGTCGTGCTGGATGTTCAGCTGATTTAAATCATTCTGGCCAAGTTTTAAGTCGTTCTTAGTGACTCCTCACTAGTTTTCGACAAGTGTTGGGTAATTTTAGACTCTTATCTCATTTTGGTCGATTCCTGGTTCATTTTTTGACGCGTTTCAAGTCATTTGGAACAAATCTGGAGTCACTCTGGACATTGAGCTCATCTCAGACCAGTTGTGAGACATTCTGTGTAACTTTGAACAAGTTTAAAGTCATTTTGTTCAGATTTTAATCATTTTGGACAGATGTCAAGTCATTCTGAGCATCTCTAGTTCATCCTGTACCACTAAATAATCCACGATGTTCTGATAAACGTCCACATCAGGATCCATCAGTTCAGTAGATTCAGCAGATCTCTGATCAGCAGAATGAATAAAAACGTCCACATTGAGTCAGTGTTGGTTAGAACGAGTCATAGTTTGTCCACAGTTAAACTATTTTAAACACATTTTGAACAAATATTGGTCACGTTGGACAATTTGAAGTTCATTTGGGCAATTTTGGTCTCATTTTGGACCATTTTATTTTAATTTAAGTGTTCATATTCTGTGGTTATTAACTGATCTGCTTTATCTCTGACCTTCTGCTCCGTCTTCAGCCGACCCGTCGCCTCACGGAGCTCCAGGAACCCGACCGGAGGACCGACCCAGCAGAAGCTCCGCCAAGCCCCCCGGCTGCAGCAGCACCGATGGTCCCAGTGCTCCCAGTGCTCCCAGTGATGCCACCAGCGGTGCCATGAAGCTTCCAGCCATGAGAAGCAGAGCTTTGTCTCTGCAGGCCCGAAGCTCCGCCACAGGTCAGAACCACACGGCTGATACATCAGTGCAGGTCAGACAACAGCAGACACAGACAGGGATTTATTTATATTTAAATAAAGTAAAAATCACATTACTGTTTAAAGTAATTAACTTGACAATTAATAATGATTTTATTATATTTTAACAAACCAGGAAATAATCTGTAAAATCACAGTTAAACTATTTTATATTCCTTAATGTAAATTTTTTCACAGATTTTATAGAAATAAAATGCTCTAAAAGACAAACAATCATTTATAAAAATACAGATTTTTGACGTTAACTTTATTTACAGTTCGCTTAGTTTGTTTTAAAATTCATCAATTAATTTTTTTTTTCAATTTTTATAGATTTCTGTAATTTAACAAATCAGGAGAAATCTGCGTAATAACTATTTTTAAAATCATATTATTTATCATTTCTCAGATATTTTTTCTTTTAAATAATTATTGGTAAAATAATTATAATTTGCTGATTTTAATTGTATTTAAGCATTTAGTGTCATTTAAAAGTCAAACAAGACGTGTTTCATTATTTACATTTTATTAGTTTTTTATTAATTACCATGTCGATTGATTATTTTCTGTGATTTAACAAATAAAAAAAATCAGGAAAAACCTGTAAAATTAGTTATTTACAAGATTTTGCTTTTAAATGTATTAATAATAATAATAATAATAATAATAATAATAATAATAATAATAAAACCTTTATTTATTCTGGTCTCTGTGTCGCCTGATGCAGACGCTACTCAGCTGCAGGTTTTCTGGGCCAGCTGTGCTTTGCTGTGTTCTGTTGTTGTTTCTGGCGCCAGATGTTGGAGCCTGTCTGGGTCAGAGCGCTGATAAACCTGTGATCCTATTAGTCGGGTCTCAGAGACCCAGAGTCCGGCTCAGACCAACATGGGATTCGACTTCTTCTTCCTCTCCACAGGGCTGAAGCCTCCGGCCGTCTCCGCCCACGGCGCCACCAAGCCGGCCGCCCCAATGGCGCCCAGGACGCCCGCCGCAGGCCAGAACCAGAGCCGGCCGACCCAGAACCCCCTGCAGCGCAGTGGCTCGGCCAGGCTGGGTCGCCCCAGCAGCTTAGGTGAGTGGGAGGCTGCAGGTGTGTCTGGTTGGCTCTCGTCGGAGCTTCCAGCTGCTTCTCTTGGTTCTGTTCTGAAGGGCTTTGAAGCTACTGAACCCAAAATCATCATTTATCAGCAAGATACTGCAAAAACAGCTTTTAAATGGCTCTTAAGTGTGATTCTGCCACGAAAACGACCCAAATCTGATCTAAAAATTCTGATATTTCATCCAAGAACCTTCTGAACCCTGAAACCTGCTGGACCACGGCAAGGTTTCCTAATTACAACGTTTGTGAGAGTCATCGAACGTCTCTGGAACTCCTCACAGGTGACTTCACCAAATCTGAGCTTAAATCAGGACGTTCAGACAAAATCACTTCATTTGATGCGTCTCATTTTAAAATGTCACCAGAAATCAAACCAGATGAGAAGCAGTCTGAGCTCCTCAGTGCAGCTGATTCTCCCCTAAAATGACGTGAGGTTTAGTTTGATGAGAGGAATCCAGCAGATCAGAGCCTAACGGGTCGTATTCCATCATGATCCCGTTACTGTTTCATCCAGAACCTCCCTTTCTGTGCCACATGAGGCGACCACGTCAGCAGGATGTCCAGCTTTACCTCCTTCTTCTTGTCTTCTAGTTTTGTTTTAGCTGCTTGTTCCTGTTTTCAGCATCGTGTCGCCTGTCTGGTCTTCACGTCGCCGCGGTTATTCTCCTGTTTTGTTTTTTCTGAGCAAAATCTGTCACGAGTTTCATCTGATCTGATGTCAGGTTTCATTTTGGACAAATTTAGTTTCATTTTCAACTATTTGTTTTAATTTTGGACTATTTTTATTTTGGACAATTTTAATTTAAATTTTTGATAATTTTTATTTTTGATTATTTTTAATTTGGACAATTTTTATTTTGGACAATTTTTATTTTTATTCTGGATAATTTTTATTTGGGATAATTTTAAATTTAATTTTGGATAGTTGTAATTTTTGACAATTTTAATTTTGGACTATTTCCTTTTTGGACTATTTAAATTTTAGCCGATTTCAGTTTGCTTTTTGAGTTTAGTATTTTTTTCTGTGACATCATTTCTCAGGCCTGACCTGATGTCTGTGGACGTTGTGATGGTGAACCGTGGGCAGCATGTGGCGCCTCGTCGGAGTGAATCGTACATGAATCAGTAGAACCACCTGATCTGGTGGACGACCGTGGATCAGACGCTGTAGTTGACAGTTAATAGACGTGAACCTGAACATGTGGGTCGGGTTCTGGATGTTCTGATCCGTGAGCTCACGGCTGCAGCACATCAGACCGCCTGACGCTTCAGCAACATAATCATCATCTGTCTGCGTCGCCCTGTAATTATTCTGCTGCTCTGTCACACACACGCACACACACACGCACACACACACACACACACACACACACACACACACACACGCGCGCGCGCGCGGTCCGGTCGGTGGTGTTGTGTAGCGTTGCGTTTTTAAGCAGCTTTACTGATGGTTCTGGCAGCAGAGACGTTATTTGGGGCGCCGCTGCACGTCCTCCACGTGGGCCTTCTGAAACCTGGGCCTGGGGTTGCTGCTCCCCCCCAGTGTGGTGGCTCCGGTCTGGGCACGGGCGCCTGGCTGCCTCCTCTCTGTGGCGGCCGGGCCTGGAAGTCTGTCGCACGCAGACACACACACAAAGAGACACACACACACACACACACACCACAGGCGACAGTGGTTTGCTTTGTGGGGCTTTTAAAGCTCTCAGTGGCTTTTTGTCTCCATTGAAGACAAACTTTATTGATTGTGACACACACACACACACACACACACACACACACACACGCCCAGGGTCTCTGGTTTTATCGTCCTTGATGTGTGTTTTGCGTCAGTTTCACGAGTTCATTGAGACTTTTCCTTCAGTCGGATTTAGTTTAATTAAAGTTTTAACGGTTTTCTGTCTCCGAGCTGCAGGAACGTGTTTAAAACGAGAAGTTCTGCTGCAGCCGCAAACGAGCAGCTTTCTGTCAGAACAATAAATAAGAAGAAGAAGCACTAAACTGAGTCACGAGTTTCTTTAGAGTTCGACTGAATAAAATTAAACTAACAGATAAAACTGAAGTGTTTGATTGAAATAGGATCAATGAAGTTAGATTAAAAATGTTGAGTTTGCTTTTAAAATTAAATTATTGTTAGTTTACAGATTTTTCCTTTAAAAAAAAACCCAAAAAAAGTGCAGATAATAATTATTAAGTTACACAAAAAAGTGTTAATTTAAATGAAAAATAAATAAAACAAGTAAAAAACAAACAAACACCAAAACTGTAAATAATGTCAGAAATCAGTATTTATACAAACGTGTTTAGCTCCATCTAAACATAAAATCAGTTTATTCTGTGTTTAAATAGCAGAATTATAGTTTTACAGATTTTATTTTGTGGTCCAAAAAAACATTTTTAAACAGTTTTTTCCTGTTTTGTTAAATCTCAGATGATAACTAATAAAATCACTAAAAAATATTATTTACATGCTTGCGGTAAAAAAAACGACATAAAATAACAGTTTTACTGTTTTAATCAGATGAAAATGTGATTGTTTTCAGATATTTTACATTGTTTTTAGCTGTTATTCTACAGATTTTCCGTTTTGTTAAATTACAGATAACATTCAGTGAGATCACAGAAAAGTCTTAATTTACATGTTAATTATAAAAAAAAAGGCCAAATTGTAAATAACTTCTCAGACATTTTATAAAATATTTTTATATATTAATTTGTTCACATTAAGAATCAGGATTTTTGCAAATAATAATTTGTTCTTTTACATGTGCACATAAAATTATTTTCATTTATTTATTTATTTTATTTTTATTGTATTTAAGTCAGAAAAAATAAAATTATTTTCCAGATATTTTACATTTAGGAAAAACATTCTATATATGTAGGACGGTTATATTTATTTTTATTTTGCACAATTTCCCTCTTTTGTTAAATTACAGATAATATTTAGTAAAATCACCAAAAAAGCAAGCTGATAGTTTATATTTTGACTTTAAAAAAATGTAAAAAAAAAAAAAAACAAAACAAAACAGAAAAACATGAAAAATCTGTTTTTTCTTTTACATTTTATTACATTTTACTATAAAATTACAGGTTTTATTTTATACATTTAAATAAAAATGAAAATAATGGAAATAGAGACTTTAAAATGACTCTAAAGTCACACACTTTTAAATTTTATTCAAGTTTTTTTTATTTTTTTATTTCATCTGCAATTGTTTCTGAACATCTCAGTATTTCAGTGTTTGTTTTGCTCCCTCGGTTGTTTTTATTTTTTAACCTTTATTTTTATATTTATTCGTATTTCTTCGGCTCCATCTTTTATCTATTTCACGTTTCTGCTCCTTCAAACGTCCTCTGAGCAAACCGGGCCGTTTTTCTGCCACCAGAGGACGTGATGGGGGAGGAGGAGGAGGAGGAGGAGGAGGAGGAGGAGATTACCGGAGTCCCTCCCCCTCCTACCCTCCTCCCCTGCAGCATCCCTCCTCCCTCCTCCTCCCTCCTCCTCCCTCCTCCGTCCTCGTCTCCGTCTTCAGCGGCTTTAACTCGGCAGCGAACCGGACCGGCGGCTGCGTGGATCCGTGAAGCAGGAGGCAGGAGGAACCACCGCCTCCTCAGCCTCCATCTCCCGCTGGTGGAGGAGTCGCCGCCACCTGGACGCCGCTGCCGCTGCTGCTATTTTTGGCGCCATTTTCTGCTCCTCGTCTGTTGTTGGCTGAGCAGCAGCAGCATCAGCAGCAGCAGCTCTGTGGCTTTAAACCGCCGGAGCAGCAGCCGGAGGATTACCAGCGGCTCCGTCTTTAAACTGCTTCTGATCTCCACGTGGCGCCGAACGTCCGCGTCCTGCTCCTGGAGTTCAGGGGGAAGCGGAGGGCAGTGGGTGGGTGGAAACTGGGTCAGTGTTCCAGCTCGGAAGGACCGTCCGGACCAGGAGCCATGCTGTGGTCTCCTCGACTGTCGCTGTCCAACTTCCACGTGAAGCTGACGGCCAAAGGGCTCTTCAGGAACCTGCAGCTGCTGTCGGGATGCAGGAAGAACACCGTCGTCTTCCACGCAGGTCTGGATGTTTGTCCTCCGGCGCTTCACCCGCCCTCCATCAGCTCCATCCGTCTGTGTTCTGTCTGGCCCAGATACACATGGCTGGGTGGGGCCCAGGCCACACCCTGACCGAGCTCACGGTTCACGTTGGCTCCGTTTGATGAGTGAAAGTCCGGAGCTCATCTGAGCCGGCCGAGCCTCGCGTATCTGTTCAATAAAACTCTGGTTCCATGTGTTCTCCTCCATCCCTCCATCATCACTCCTCTGCAGGCTGAAGCTGCCTCTGAATGTCTTTTTTTTAATTTAATCTTTGAATCAGAGGCGGCTTCACCCTCCTCCTCCTCCTCCTCCTCCTCCTCCTGCTGCTCCTGTTTCCACGGCGATGGCAGCCATTGTTGCCTCCGTCTCCTCTTCCTCCCGCCGCTTTGTGCACCGTCGCTACAATGGAGCTGCTTCAACACGAGCGTGCACGTGGCGGTTTTCTGCTCGAGCGCTCCGGCGGTGATGAATCGCTGCTTTTAGCCCCAAACGCCGCAGGACCGAGCCCACGTGACTCGGCCAGGAATAGAAAACACGCATCTGCCGTTCAGGGAGGAAAATACCATCAATTTACATGTTAAGAGTAAAAAAAAAACAAAAACAGACTGAAAATGTAAATATTCACGTCAAAGATCAGTATTTGTAGATTCTTAACGTGTAAAATCACGTTGTTTGGTGTTGAAATAAGCAAAAATATCCATAATTTACAGATATTTACTGTTGTTTGAAAGATAAATTAATCATAAAAAATGTTGTTTTGCAAATTACGTGTTTTTGACATCCTTAAATCATTTAGTTTTTTTCAGATATTATTATTTGATTATTTAAAAAAAATATATATATGTATGTATAACAAATAAAATGTACGGCTGTTGACGGTAAACTGACAAAATTAGAGTATTAATTTACATGCTGACAGTTAAAAAACAAACAAAACAGACCAAAAATCACAGTTGGCTGTTTCAATACGCAAAAAATATCCAGAATTTACAGATAAAATATATTTATATAAATATTAAGGATTAAGGATTAAAAAACAAATTATTTTGCAAATTTTATCTGTTTTACTATATTTATACTATATTTAAATATCTGGTGAAATAACTTTAAGTAAAATATTAATTTAAGTGTTTATTACTGTCTTTAAATCAGTGACATTGTGGTTATTTTACAGATGTTATTTGATTTATTGAATAAAATATAAAAATAAAATGTAGAATTATTATTTACATTAAAATGACAAAATGCAAGTTTTAATTTGGCTGTAATTAAAATTTTTTTTTAAAAAAACCCAAAAATGTAAATATTCACATCAAAAATCTGTCTTTCCTCAAATTCATGGTGAAACTAAAACTATTTATTATTCTACAAATATTTGCCTTTTTCGTATCTTAACGATATTTAAAATCTTTTATATATTTTTTAAACCTCTTTTACAGATTTTCCCTGTTTTGGGTAAATAAATGTAATGTTTAATAAAATTACTGGAAAACGGGTTTTAATTTGCATAAATAAATAAATAAAGACAAAAAGAAAAGCGTTGAATTTCAGGTCATTGCCTTCCAGTTTCATAAATCATCTAAAAGCTGAATTTCCTTCATCGTCTGTTTGTCACACGTTGGACTAAACAGCTGGTCCAGATGTTCCAGATGTTTACCTGTGTACCTGTCTTCAGCGTGTCGTTTCCTCTCTGCTCAGACGCCTCCTTCATCCTCTGACCAGAGAATCATCTGGTTTTATTATCACACCTTCTGAATCATGATGAGGAACAACAGGAACTTTCAGGTTTTTGTCTTTAATGTTCAGCCTCAGATTTCAGCATGAGCAGAAAGAAACCTGCTGAAAGGGGCTCAGTTCTTATTCATGAAGAAACTGTCCTCAGATTATTTTCTGCTGTGACGTCAGAGATGTTCAGACAGTTCCTAAATATTCTGTGAAAACTAAAGAACAAACTGTCGCTGCAGTTGAGCCTGAAACGCTGCGTTTCTGTCGGTGTTTGTCACGTCTTCGTTGTGTAAGAACATCTAGGGTTTATTACAGAACCTGGTTCAGACTCATGATCCGTTTTCTGACAGTAAAGTGGAAACAAGAGAATCTGATGAACAGGTTCTGTTCAGTCCTCTGATCATGTTCTGACTGCTTCTGTCTGACGCTTTAATCTCTGATTCCTCCATCGGCTCCTAAAACCGTCTTGATTTAATGATTTAATCTGAACTCGCCGTCACGTGACCTCGTTCCCTCCATCTGAGCCGGCTGCACGTGTCCCGCTGCAGCTCCACAGACCCACTTTCCTCAATGTAGGTTACAGCGGGCTTTAGTCACCGCTCGTGCACGCCCACACACGCCGTGCGCTGCCTCTCGTGCATGCCCACACACGCCGTGCGCTGCCTCTCGTGCATGCCCACACACGCCGTGCGCTGCCTCTCGTGCACGCCCGCCGGCTGTGGTTCAGCCAAGGCCGGCCGCTCTAATCTGATGTGAAGCTGCTGCTGGAGCGGATCTGTTCTCTGATGACCTGAAAGTAGATGTTCTGCTGCAGACGTGCACATCTGCGGCCGCCTTGTGGAAAATGACTAGCAGTTGTTTTGCATCTTGGCGTCTCTCCATTTGAGGTTATCTGCATTAACTCCTCCTCACTGAGCTGGTTTTTGTGACTCGGCACCATCTTGAAGCGTTTTGGCTTCAGGGTCAGTCGTAGCTCCTCCGACCTGACCTCAGAGCCCTGAATACAGAGCAAACTAGATCCATAATAATCACGTTGTAATGAGTGTTTTTCAGCGTGTTTGTGGATGTTTGTGGAGCTTCCAGCTGATGTTCCTGCTCCAGTGGAGTGAACATCAGAGCTGCTACTGAATGACTCACTGACCCACTAACCGGCCTGAACACAGAACATCCCATAACGGGCCTCTGGAGGCTGCAGATTTCACCATCTCTGATTTTAGCTCATCTCCTCTCAGCCGAGGTCCTGATGGTTCCTCCGTTCCACCGAGGAGATCAGAACTTGGTTCTGTTGATGAGCTCAAAGGCTCCTGGTCTTTGTTTGACGGACTCATCAGATGTTTCAGACTCTGAATCAGCGATGTGATGAGAAGTGACAGAAGAACTTTTCCAGTTTTGGGATGTTGTTGATCAAACAGCCTCTAATCAACCTGCTGAAGATGATTTAAGTTCTTAAACATCTTTATTAATTTACAGATTTTATACTTTAAACTGTTCAGAGAGATTAAAGGTGGTGATTTTATTCTGAAAATGTCCAAACAGCTGCAAACTGATCCTCAGGACGTCCACGTGTACATGTTTTAACGTGTTTTTAACGTGTTTGTCAGGCTGATGTTTCTCCTCCTTGTAGCTGCTCCGCCGCTCATCACCTCCGTTTGCTGGAGGATGTTTCAGGTTGTCTCTGAGCTTCAATCCGCCTCCGGTTTGTGTCGAAGCTGCTTTTTTGTTTTCTGGAGACCAAAGTGTGATGTAGTCTGTTGCTAGGTAACCGGATGGTCTGCTTTTGGTGTCGGGGTCAAACAGTGGACGTGTGGCATGCCTGTTTCCACGGTAACAGCCGTGTGCTGACGTTCCTGCTGCTGCACGGATCAGAGCTCGTGTTGTTGTTTTTGTTTGTCTCCAGCTGATCGAAACATCTGGATCGTTGATTCTCGACAGAATTCAGGAAACGTTCTGCTGCACGTCGACCCGTTTGTCATTCAGGACCCGGAACCAAAACATTTCAGCAGAATCTAGAGAATTTTAGAACCTTTAGAAAACCTCCACGAAGCCGTTTAAAGGTTCAGTATCTCCAGAAATAAGACTCAGACGTGAAACCTGGTTCAGTTCACATTGGATCAGAACCGCTGGACGGATCCAGAAGTTTCCTGTTAGTGGTCCAGAAAGTTCCTGTCAGTGTCTGTCTATGGATGGAGCTGCTGGTTTTACATGAGCTGAGCTACAAACTGCTTCGTGTTTAACAACCACATTACGTTCAGCGCTTAGAGTAATCCGATTACAGCTGATGAAACACGTCCCTGGTGATCTGAGTCGGTGCCGTTTAACTCTCCACGTGGCCTCGCAGTGAGTGTTGTTTGTTTAAGGAGCTTATTGACGACGGTTCTACTGATCGTCAGTAATCAGAGTTCAGCCGGCTCCA
>NW_007579091.1:133682-138243 GCF_000690725.1 Stegastes partitus | reverse complement strand
TGCTCCAGGAACACGTCGGGAACATTAAAGATGTTTAAAAGAAATGAAATCTGTCACTTTGTGATGAAATAACTTAAGTTCACTTCACAAGATAATAATGATACTTAAAAAAATAGGCTTCTTATTAAAATAGAGAAATAATTCATGTTTAAAACACAGAGAGCAGGTGAACACAAAACGCTGTTAACCTGGAATCCCTGGCTGCTGATTGGCCGTTACTGGCGACCAATCAGATCAGTTTGAAACTCCTCCTCTTCGTCCTCCTCGTCCTTCCTCCTCCTCCTCGGCTCCTCCCTTACCGGTTCCCCCTTAAAGCTGATTGAACATCCAGCAGACGGTCCTGCTCAGCGTCCGGCCCGTGAACCTCCTGGAGGTTCTGGAGGTTCTGGTGCTGCAGCAGGACCGGCACTTCCTGGACGTGGTTCTTCTGGACTGTGATGTTCTAACTGTGTTTCTCCTCCAGTCTGGGCTCAGCAGCTCTGCATGTCGTCCTGGAAGCAGCCAGGTACGATCCGCACCAGAACATCACACCTGAGCAGCTTCACACAGGTTCTGAGCTCCATCGGATCGGATCGGATCAGATCGGATTGGATCAGATCGGATCAGATCCGAGTCAGAACTCCTCCTGAACATCCAACAGAGTGTTTATTAATTAAATTAGTTCCTCAGGTTCTGTCTTTAGCGGTTTCCTGCAGTAATATTTAGTTTATTTACACTTTGGTGCAACATTATGTAGAGTGTAATTACTTTTTAGAGTCAATATTCTGTTTTTTGACACCTTCATGATGAATATCCAGGTTTTTTGGGACTTAATATTTACAATTTTGGCCATTTTTTTAATTGCTATTTAATTTTTTGTACTTTTTTGTATTCGTATTCTGTTTTTTTTACACTTTGGTGCAACGATATTTAGATTATAATGACTTTTGTGTATTTAACACCTCGTGGCATTAATATATCCAGGGTATTTCCATTTTTACACTTTGTTGTAATGATATTCAGGTTGTTGATATTTCTCTGCATTCATTTTTAGTTTTTTTTTTTTTGCACTTTTTTGCATTAACATCCAGGTTTTTGACGTCTTCCTGCTTTAATAATATTTTATTTTTTTGCACTCTGGTGCTTATATGTTCAGGGTATTAGTACTTTTGTATGATAATATTTAGTTTTCTTGGTCTTTCCAACCTTCACTTCCACTTTTTTGAGTCTTTGGTGCGTTGATATCCAAACTACTGCTGACTATACTTCAGTGTGACGCGTCACTGCTGCAAAACGGGAAAAGATCTGTGATAGAAACCTTGATTTTTATTTAACATAGTCGTGCTGCTGTGTGACGCTGCAGACTCAGAGGAGATCAACCTCTGAGTGTCTGAGGTGAAGCTTCTCAGTCCTCCAGGTCACGGTCGTCCTCGTGGATTAATCGTAGCAGCTGGACTCACTTTGAAGATGTTTCACCTCTCATCCACACTTATCCACAACGAACCCCACTGGAGCACTAACGAGTCACATAACGAGGGGGAGGAGCAACAAACCCCCAATTAAAACTCAGGTGTTAAAGTCTCCTTCAGGATATCAGTATGTGGAACTCCCAACTCGTCAGTCAGAGCTGATGAAGCCTCTTGGATGAAGGTGGAACGTCTTCAAGGAACTCAATCAGTCCAGTTGTTAGGATTAAAGTACCAGAATGAATCCTCTGAGCATCCAAACATCTGCTACTCTGATCCTCTTCAACACGTGAGTCAGGACATCGTGTACGGTGGAGCTATCTGGTGATAAATGTGCAGCAGCGTCTGATTTAGCGAAGCTGACGGATGACGACGCTCCTGTTTGTCCTCCAGACGTCGGTTTGGTTTCTGTGAGCTGCTCTGCTCGGAGCCGCCAGCAGGGGGCAGCGTCTGACTCAGTCTGGATGCAGAGCGATGCCAACGTGGTTCTCTGCTTTCAGAACCGTTGGAATCTGACGGCTTCAGTTTCATTCCTTCAGAAACGATCCTGTTGTTCTGCAGTTCAGCTGAAAACTGTTGTTGTCACTGTTGTGCTTCAGCGTCTCTGCAGTCGTTTATTGGCGTCAATCTCTCGTTTTTCACCGATTCTGTCTGTTTCTGGTCTGATTTGGTCTATTTCAGGTCGTTTCTGTGTTGATTTGCGTCGATTTCTGCTCATTTTGAATCGTTTTGAGACCGTTTTGTGTGTTTTAGAGGCTTTTTGTATCAGCTGGAACCAGGAAAGAATATTTTTTTCTTAGCTTTTCTTTTGGTTTTGTAGGATGAACTGATTTAAGATGCAGGTTATTATAATTGCATTCATATCCATCTGTGTCTTTATATAAATTAATATCAAGTCTTCATGACCTCATATTCAGTTTGTTTGCATTTTTGATGCCTTGACGTCTTTTTTTTTTGTCTCTGGTGCATTAATATCCAAACTAAAACCAGTTACGGTGATAAAATAAAACGTCGCTGCTGCAAACATGTGACAGAAAATATCAGGACTGAGCTGGAACTAAAGACGGCTACAGACAAAAAAAAAACAAAACAAAACTATAATCTGAGAGGTTAAATGTCATCTGTTCACCTAAAAACTTTAATCACAGGACTGTTGGTCCCAGTCGGGTCAGTCGTGGAGAATCCTGCGGTTCTGGGAGAAAAGAATTTTTTATTTTTCACAGAATCTGATGAGAACAAACTGTTTATTTTAAAACGTAGGATGAAGCGATTTTGCTCTGATGTCATAATTTTAAGCTTAAATATGAGCGATTTTCGTTTCAGAGTCTCAGTAGATTTCAGGGTTCAGACGGTTTAAAGAGTCCAAACGACAGCTTTTATTTCTCATTTATCGACTGAAGCTACGTTCTGCACGTCTTCCTTCGTGTCTGATGAAGAAGTTGATCCTTGACGAGTCGTTTTCCAGATACTGCTGAGTGAAAATAAAATCAGTTTTTAGCAGAAAACAATCAGACGTAAGGAAGATTTACAACCAGAAATAAACTGAGCGGCTAAAATCAAAGGTGGGAAGTAAAGTGACATCAGACGTTATGATGAAACGCTGCCCAGACGTAAATGTGGTGCATCCAGTCAGAATATTGGACGAGATGCTGAACAGTACTGATGCAAATAATGACATTAAGAGTCCAACCTGACTTCACTGAATCCACGAATCATCACAGAAGAAAACATTTACGTCAATAAGTCAGCAAAGTGTGGGATTGTTCACTGTCCTGCAGGATTTCTTTCTAGTCTGCGCCTCAGATGATGTTTCAGGGCGTCTGGAGGTGAGCAGATGGTTCAGGTTGAACCCTGCGTGACGCTCGTGTCGTCTCCTGCAGCAGCTTCCTGTGCAGACAGCCGGTGATGGACGGAGGCTGGAGCTGCTGCTGCTGCTGCTCCGCTAATGGACTCCTTAATGCACACGTCGTTAGCACACAGTCCCATCATGCACCAGTCAGCAGGGCGTTTTCTCAGTCGCCAGATGGGAGCGCGAGCCGAGAGCGTGGAGGTTGTTTTCTCCCACGCCGTGCCGGTTGTTGTGTTGTTGTGTTGTTGTGTTGCTGTGTGTGGAGGCCATGCTGAATGTGGTGCCTGTCGCTCGAGCACTAAGAAGCCGTCGTTCTCTTACAGTGGACAAGAACAAACCGGCGGCGAGATCCAGCGGCGGCAGCCAGACGGCCGAGAAGAACCAGAACCAGCAGCTGCCTCCACCTGAGCAGGTGAGTTTAACCTCTGAAGCTCTGATGAAGCAGAGAGAGCTCAGGAGTGTCTAGAATGAAGGAAATCAGGAAAAAACAAAAGCAGAAGTTGAATTCAGCTTCACTTCTTTCCAATTTCGAGGTCAATAAATCATCTAAACAGCTGGATTTCCTTTATTTGTTTGACACATGAGTCCAGCTGTTCCGACACCGAGGCTCTTTGTGCTGCAGACGTTTAACTGGTTAATGTGTCGTCTCCTGATTCTGGATCGACGACGTGATGAGAAACAACAGAGAAGCTTCCAGAGAAAAGTCTTCTGTCAGCAGTTAGGAAAAAGGAACGCTTGTGTGATTATTTAGTCGCATAATAATCGACGTTACCAACAGTTTAAACGATGTGGAGGCTTCACATGTTACAGATGTTGAACTTCTTCAGCTTTCGTTATCTCTGTCCTCGTCTGTGGAAACTCTGCCTGCAGAATTTTTAGTTTTTCTAGAAGCTGGTTTGAACAAATCCTTTATTTTTGGTGAATCTTTAAAACGTGTAGAATAAAGTGATCTTTAATGAAATATGGAGACTTGAGGCTTAGATGTGGTTGGTTTTCCAGACAGAGCTTCTCATCACATGTAGCTGGAAGGCTGAGAATCCAACGGTTGGTTTTAGTTTTTGTTATTTTCCATCAGCATGTTTGACGGATGAACATCTCCACGAGTTAAATGTCTTCAAATCAGAAAAAGAAAAACGGCTCTTTGATTATTTATTAAGATGCTATAAGATCCCACAGTGAGAGAGTTTACATGTAAGAACAAGAAAATATCCACCATCAGATGTAGAAAGATGTTCCACCATCATGTAGAAAGATGTTCCACCATCAG
>NW_007579091.1:126879-133007 GCF_000690725.1 Stegastes partitus | reverse complement strand
TTTTCCTCTCAGTCTCTCTGATGAAACACTTTTTTTGATGAACTTTCACAATTTTAAGTTTAGTTTTGGTCATTTTTACTGACAGCGCCACACATGATGGATTCAGGGATTGTCTAAAAGCTAAAAGCGCGACTCTTCTTCCAGTTCTTGGTGCCAGTAAACGGTTTTTAAACAGAACCAGCGTTCTATCTCTGCTCACAGGTTTTGGGGCTTTAAAGGATGAAGACACAGAAAATATCTGTCACTGATTTTTTTTAATTGTTCTGTTGGTTCCAGGTTCCAGATGTGGTGAATGCTAACACACCAGCGGCACCGGTTCTCCCGGTTCCTGCCACCGATAACGCCACATCAGGCTCCACCGGACCCTCCGGCTTCAGAGCCAGAACTGGGCTCCGATCCAGCCCCAAGGCAGCCTCCCGCCTGCAGAATGCAACCAGAGCTGCAGGAGGCGCTGCCCCGGTGGACGGGTCGGCCGCGGCCAAACAGAACCAGAACAAGGAGCAGGCAGAGAAGAAGAACCAGGCCATCAGCCAGCTGAGGAAGCTGCTGCTCCAAGGAAACCGGCGGGTCGAGGCTCTGGCGACGGTCATCCAGCACCTCTTCACTGAGGTACCTTCTGCTTTACTGTGACGCCACCTGCTGTTTCCACTCGGAACATCAGTCAGGACCCACCAGAACCTCCTCAGAACATCTGGTTCTGTATCTGCAGTATCTACTGACCAGAGTTCTACCTTCAGACTGAATATTCCAGAAGTCCACAGAGGAGGGTCCAGATTGATCACTTTAATGGACTTTTTCCATCATTTCTGAGCCTCAGAACTTCATCAGTACAGCAGATAGAGGACATGAACAGAACCAGGTCCAGTGTTCGGACTGAGACACCTGGATGGATGTAGAACTGATCTGGTGTCAGGTTCTACCAGAACCCAGATGTGTTCTTCATCCTAAATGTCATGTGTCTATCTGCTGTACTGATGAAGTTCTGAGGCTCAGAAATGATGGAAAAAGTCCATTAAGGTGATCAATCTGGACCCTCCTCTGTGGACTTCAAGGACCTGGACCTCTGGAACATTCACAGTCTGAAGGTAGAGCTCTGGTCAGGAGATAAAGGACTGCAGATACAGAACCAGATGTTCTGGGAGGATCTTTGTTCTGATCTGCTTGGTTTTGTATTTCATGGCTCCGCTACCAGGACAGACTGGATGTTCATCGTTCTTCTGTCCATCGTTGTGTTTTTGCCCTTGAGGGCTTCCTTTAGAAGCTCGAACAGGAAATGTCAGTTTAACGGCCCTGCAGGAGTCGGCTTCTGATTTGTTTTTTAACCGCTATGCAAATGCATCCAGGCAGCGATTTCCTCGTGAAGCGAAGCAGCAGGTTTGTGCTTCACGGGTCACATGTGAAGGTTTAGATCTAGAGATGTTGCAGGAGAAGATGCAGTGACGGTAGTTCCACGTTGCCGGTCCATTCTGCAGACCACGCTGGTCTGCTGAACTCTGGTTTGTTTGTATTTCTTCTGTCGCTGTGGGCGAAGCTCAAAATGATGACGGTGGAATTGTTTTGGTGGAACATTAACGTGATTAAATGAATAATCCACCGACAGAAGCTAGACGAGCTGCATGATCCAGATGATTGGTTCAGCGATGCATCAAGAAAGACCTCCCTACCCTAACCCTGTAGAACCCTGTAGAACCCTGTCTAGATGTAGAGTCAGAGGGTAGATGTGGAGTCAGAGGTTAGATGTGGAGTTAGGGTTTAGGATGTTCTGAGGGTCCGTAAACCTGTATCCTCTACATGATGTCAGTAAATGTAAATGTACCATAGACCAGCTGCAGTACCTGGTTGTTCCACCAGGTGGAGCCTCTTCCTGTTTAGAGACCAGAGGAGGCGTCACTCAGACTACAGCTCATGGTGGCAGCAGAGAGCATTGTGGGAGTTTAGCAGCAACGGGACCATGACAGAGACTCTGAGGAGGTTCATGACGTCCAGTTAGCATGTTTCTATTCAACCATGTGTCTGTTTGTAGCTTCGCTAGGTAAACCAGCAGCATCCGTACGATCAGTTAATCAGTTATTGATCAGTGTTGCTGCTGAGCCGATCATGTTCCGTCTCCTGTTTCTGCGTCATCACACAGCAGCGCTGTTTGTAGTCAACAGTTTGTTTGTCGTGTTCCTCTGATCAGCTGGACGTGTCTGCACTTGTAGGACGTTCTGACGTGTCTTCAGGGCTTGAAGCCGTCGGTTATCAGCTTCCTCAGCCTGTAATTAAACCGTTTGTCAGCAGCTCGTGTGTCGTGCTGCTGTTTGGTAGCTGCTGGCGGTAGTGGAGGCGATCCAGCTGCCGTTTACGACGGCGGCGAGGCCTCGGCTGACGGAGGCTGCAGCAGCTGTGTGGCGGCGCTGAGCCTCCAGTAGCCTGATGCAGCTGTTAGCTGCTGCTGCTGAGTCCCTGTGAAGAGCCTGGATGTGTTCTACATGAAGCTCCAGCACACAAACACATAGCGATCGTTAATTAGCTTAATTAGAGGTGTGTGTTCGCGGCTATAAACAGACACAGTGTTTGTTTGACTGATTGTCACAGAAACGTGATGATGAGCTGCAGTTTCTGGGTGTGTTCCTGTCGCATGTCTCCTCACTGTGGACTCGTTTCTAGTCAGCCTGGGTGTTTGTTTCCACTCAGACCTGGTGTCTCCTCACTGTGGACTCGTTTTCTGTTATTGTGAGGCTTGTTTCCCGTTTTTCTTCACTGTGGGCTCGTTTTTAGCCGACAAAGAAACTGGAAACACAGAAAGTTGTGACTTTATTCAGAATACCATCAGCTGGGGGGATTTCTGCATCTGTTTGTATTTGTTTGGGGTTTTTTGTGTTGCAGTTTAAAAAAGAAAAAGTCGAGCAAACACACTTTCTGACACTGACTGTGGTGATCTCACGTGTTTTTGTGTCGCTTTTGCATCTTTTTGTGCTGGTTTTACACATTTGTGGCATGATTTTTGTTCTTTTTTTAAGTGAAATATTAATATTTAACTATTGGATTTAATTTATAACTATTTAAAAATAAATAAATGAATGAATGAAAAATAGCATCCAGGTGGACACATTTTGGTTTATTTTTTAATGTTTTTGCGTTGCGGTTTAAATGGGCGTCCCGGTAGAGCGAACACACTCTGTCCAGCGGTTATTGGGATGTTTCAGAGAAGGACAACCCCCTGTTGAGGTGTGGTTAGCTCCCGGGCCTCGCAGCAGAAGGTTTCTGGCACACTTTGGGGTTAAACTCCGCCGAGGTCGGGTCGGAGCGCAGGAGGCGGGCCGGTGGCCGTCTGGAGGCTGCTGATTGGCTCCCAGCGGCACCAGGATGCGTCACTCACTGATTTACGGACGTCGTGTTCAGTAAATATTTGCAGACTGGTTGTTTGACTCCGTCTGGTTGAGATGGAGGCCAGAGAGGATCGAGTGAACTCTGAATCAGCCTGATTAATCTGGTGTTAGCAGCATGTTGTGGTGGTTTAGTGGCAACT
Source organism: Stegastes partitus (assembly GCF_000690725.1). Classification (NCBI taxonomy): domain Eukaryota; kingdom Metazoa; phylum Chordata; class Actinopteri; family Pomacentridae; genus Stegastes; species Stegastes partitus. The sequence goes on along the minus strand of NW_007579091.1, from coordinate 129,496 downwards.
TAACACCTTTTTTTTCTTTTTTTGTCTTTATATGTTGATTTTGCTTCTTTTGTGTCGATTTCACACCTGTTAGTTCTGATTTCATGTCTTTTTGTGGTGATTTTGCAGCTTTTTGTCTTGCTTTTGTACCTTTTTGGTGTTTTGGAGTCTTTCTGTAGTGATTTTCTTGCTTTTTCTCTTTCTGCGTCTTTTTGTGGCATTTTGCGTCTTTTAGTGTTGATTTGTCACATTTTTATGGCAATTTTCTGTCTCTTTGTGGTGATTTTGCTTCTTTTTTGCATTTCCTGCTGAAATAATAAGAACAGACGAGGAGCAGAACATAATATACCAGCTGGTGATGTTGCTGCTGTTTGTAAAGTTTGAACTCTTGTTGGTCCAGTTTACAGCTGTCGAAACGCGGAACTTGTAGAACTTTATTTTGTTGTTCTCTATGACAGTGACGGTGAGATTGTTCAGCCGACCTGAACGTTCCCGTCTCCGGCTGTCACACCAAACTCTGCACGTTGTTCTGAAGTAAAACGTTGAAACCGTTTGAGGTCGTAAAGTGAAGCAACATCTGGACAGCTGCTGTCTGTCGGAGGGAGAGCGGCTCCTTATCGGCTCAACGGGCCGCTATCGCTAGCATTACGCAACACGAGGAGTCAGAGAGAAGCTGCAGCTGGTTGAGAGAGAATCAGCTGAGAGGAGCTTCAGAGGACGTATTGATCAGATGGAGGAGGAGGAGGAGGAGGAGGAGGAGGAGGGAGGGAGGAGGAGGGATGGATGGAGGGAGGAGGATCAGTTGAAGCCCTGCAGCTGTTTGATTTGTGTGTCTGAGACGATGTGAAGCAGAAACTTGGTTTTATCTGTGCTGCTGAAAATAAACTTCATGCAGCCGTTAGAGGAGGTTCTGGTTGGAGGAGGTTCTGGTTAGAGGAGGTTCTGGTTGGAGGAGGTTCTGGTTAGAGGAGGTTCTGGTTAGAGGAGGTTCTACTTAGAGGAGGTTCTGGTTGGAGGAGGTTCTGGTTGGAGGAGGTGTTTTCTTCTAAACCTGAGCTGGTTTCACTTTTCCTGAAGTTTTCTTCGTCTATAAACTGCAGTAAAAGTTTTTTTTAAACCTTAAAAAACCACAAACCCAAAGAAACACCCGAATATGAACCGGGACAAAGTCTGTAAACAAACAAACAAACAAACAAACAAACAAACAGAGACAATCCAACAGCAAGAGGGAGGAAAAAACCTGTCACATTAAAATAGAGTGAAGCAAACAGGATATCTGTAGAATGATAATATTCAGCTGATTTTCACAGCGTAGAAAAGTGACATAAACGTTACACACTTTGAATTTAAATCAGCAGAAACATCTTTACTCTACAGATAGTTGTTGTTATTTAAAAGTAAAATCCAGAATATAAAGGATTTAAAAACGTTTTACAAGATATTAAAGATTTGTAATATTTTGTTATCGTTTTACTTTAAAAGAAGGTTTTAATTTATATGTTGAGTATAAAATAATAATAATAAAAACCAAAACAGACCAAAATGATAAACGTCACATCAATAATCTGAACTTTTACAGCGTGTGACTAAAATAATAGTTTTACTGTATTAAACCGACTAAATGATGATTTTACTGACGTTTGTTTGTTTACAGTGTTTACAGTGTGACCTACTGTAGACGTGCTCCCAGCTCACACCTCCACCTGTTGTTCTACAGGTTGTGGTTATTCTCCCGTCTCAAAGCCGTCCTCTGATTGTGTAAACGTTCCAACAGCAGCAATAAATCAGTTCAGTTTGGAGGTTTTGCCTTAAATGCAGACGCACCAGTTCAGCCTCTGATAAGAGATAAGACGTGGAGCAGCAACACCTGACATTCCTGCAGGAGGAGGCGGACAGGTAGAGGTGGGCGGGGCCTCCGGCAGGGGGCGTGGCCTCCGCAGTGTGTGCAGCTGTGTGAGCTCAGAGCGCTTCATGCCACGGAGCTGAGCCGCTGGAGTCATGGGCTCGGCCCAGAGCAGAGAGCCCAGCGTCCGTCCGAAGGCCGGCAGGAAGCTCCGGCTGCAGCAGCGCCGCAGGAGGCCCAAGGTTTGTGTTGGTTTGGGTCAGAGAGGGCTCAGCGGGTCGCAGCATTCCTCCAGCCGGCGCCACGCTGCTGCCGCTCTGACTCCAACGCTCTCAGGTTTCTGCTTCACTCATCTTCTGCTCTGTGTTCACTCAGAGCTCGTTTCTCTCTCAGTTCCCGCTCACACGGCAGCTGGACTCTCTGACTCTAAGACTACAGGACTGTGTTAGTCTGTGACTATAGGACTGTATTAGTCTATCAGTCTGTGACTATAGGGACCATAGGACTCTACCAGTCTCCGTCTCTATCAGTCTATGACTGGATCACTCTGTGACTCTACGTCTGTCTGGACGTGACCAGACGTGAAGCTGTTTGGAGGAAACGTTCAGTTTGGAGCTCAGCAGTGAGACTTTGTTCAATCTGTGGGCTGAAGGAGGAGCACGCTGTGTTGACATTATGAGGACGTTGTTCGGACGTTGCGAGGACGTTATTCCTGCGTTATGAGGACGTTGTGGGGACGTTGCGAGGACGTTATTCCTGCGTTATGAGGACGTTGTGGGGACGTTGCGAGGACGT
>NW_007579091.1:118418-126563 GCF_000690725.1 Stegastes partitus | reverse complement strand
GTTATGAGGACGTTGTGAGGACGTTGTGTGGATGTTGTGGGGACGTTGCGAGGACGTTATTCCTGCGTTATGAGGACGTTGTGGGGACGTTGCGAGGACGTCCAGGTGTCTGTCTCCTGGAGGCAGAGCCACATGGACTTCTTTGAAGAGCAGCTCTGCTCCTAAATATTAACTTCAGCTCAAGGAACAGATGTTATTTAGGATCTTTGGATGTTTTTATTTCACTCCATAAATCAGGAAAAATAATTTTTTGTCACATTTTCAGAGTTAAAATATTCTGTTTACACGGTAATAAAATAAAGAAATCTGTTAAAGATAAAGACAAACATCTGTAAAGTACTGATAGTTTACAGCCACACGTTGTAAAAGGTCAAACTCCTGTTTGTATTAATACAGGGTTGGGATGTGGACATTATTCAGTTTTGTTTTTTTAACCCTTTATATTTATCGTATCGATCACGTGTTGGACGTCTGGTGATTAATCAGAATCTTTATTTCTTGTTCCAACTGTTGGACCAGAACTTTCAGGGCTTCAGTCTGTGTTTGGTTGAAGTCTGTTGATCCGGTTCTAGATCTGGCTCCTGTGTCACCATTTAAAAGGAAAAAGATTGAACAGGTTCTGTGTTGGTTCCGTCCTCCGCCTCGTTTCATTCGGTTCAGCCGAGTCGTCTCCACCTCATCCTGCAGCAGCTCTTTGAACAGTCCTCAGAGGAACAACAAGAAGAATTCCTGCTTCATACCTGAATTAAAGCCGAAGCCGCTCCTCTCACACGTATGTTAATGCACAGAGCGAGAAATGTTCAGAATCCTGAAGGCGAATGAAACCTGGTGGAGCCTTCAGGGGACAGGTTCAGTCCATTAAGAGTCTCAGGAAGACAGAACCAGAAGGCGGACTGCACTAACAGAAGTTTACCGTCACGTCCTGGTCGTCTGAAGGCTCATCGATAGATGAATCACTTCCATTATCTGCTCTCAGTCATGGAAGAGAAACGTCTTAGTTCTGATCACAGCTTCTTCTTGGAGCCAAAGTCAATAACTCACTTTATTTTGTATTTGTTGTGAATGTGTGAGTTTGAGCTGCTTCTCGTTGTGTGTCTGCAGCGTGAGGAGGCCTTGAAGCAGAAGAAGGAGCTTTCACTGGAGCTGTCCAACCTCCGGGACGAACTCGGTAAGATTCTGTCTTCTCAATGGAATAAACATAAAACTGAACAAGTTCATCAGCAAACCGTCATTTAAACCTGGCGACTTGGTGTTGGGACACTGCAACTGCTCAGAGCGAGAAGCTGTGCAAGAAAACCCAAATAAAACGACGTAAAACCCCCAAAAAACAAATCATACCTCAGCAACCCCCTCCCAAAAAGTCAAGAAAACCCAAATCAAACCCAGTAAAATCCAAATTAAACCTCAATAAAGACCCCAAAACCCAGGAAAACCCAATAACACTCAATAACCCCCCCCCCCAAAAAAAAGAAACCCAATAAAACCTGAGAAAAACCCAGTAAAACCCAAACTGAACCCAAATAATACCCAAGAAAACCCAATAAATTCCCCCCAAAAACCCAGTAAACCTAATAAAACTCAACAAAGCCCAAGAGACCCCCCAAAAAAACCAAATTAAACCCCAACAAAGCCCCAAGAAGACAAGAAAACCCAATAAAACCCAGTAAAGTAGGAGGAGGTCCAGACAGAGACTGAAGTACTCTGTGTGTGTACTACTGCACAGAGTACTTCAGGCTGTGTGTGTACTACTAGTACTTCACAGAGAAAACTTCCCTTTCTGTCTGGACCTCCTACTTTCCCTCCATCAGCTCCGACTCGACGCTTTTCTTTGACTGCGTCTTTGACCTTTGACTTCACACAGAGCTGAGGAATGTCAGCAATGCATGGAGGCTCACACACACACACTCACACACACACACACACACACACACACACACACACTCTCTCTCTGAACAGGATCGACCTGTTTCCGTTCGTTTCTCTGCTTTAATAGTTTTCTGCTGACTGACTGTAACGTCCTCAGTTTAAATAAAAGCTTTAATTTGTGATGAAACCCATAAAAACAATCAGAGCAGCAGCACCGGGACGGAAAACAACCAAACACGTCTGAACCGGACCAGATTTTCCTCTGAACATATTTCAATAAACGTTCCAACATCTCAGCAGACATTAAACGATGAGAGAAAAGCAGGTGTGTGTTCGTGTCCAGGGACGATTATGAAACCGGATGTGAAGCAGCTGAGACAGAAACGAGCTTCACAGGGTTATAAAATATGAGATAATGATGAATTAACCAAATTAAATCAGACTGCAGTCGCTTAAGTGGGACCTAAAACCTGAATTTGCTTCAGTTCTAGCTGCACATGAATGTTGGTGCTGATGAAACTTTAGCAGAGAAACTTATTAGTCGGCAGACAAACGGGTCGACGTCTGTACATCGGCGGCGCTGCAAACCCGTCCATCAGCTCAGAACTCAGAGAAAAACACGGCAGACGGACTGCAGAGGAACAAACCCGTTGACAGGAAGGAGAACGTTTAATCAGCAGGTCGGTTTACACAAGTCTGACCTGTGCTTCAACAGAACCATGAAAACAACAACCAGCAGCAGCAGCCTGATGAGCCAGTGTTCAGCTGAACCAGCCTCTGAGCCAATCACTGCCATCAGGTGGTTCCTGTAGCTCCCATCAGACCGGTGCACCTGTTGACAGGTGTTCTGGCCCACTGCTCATCAGCAAAGGCTCTCATTGGTTTGTTTGATTTCATTATTCTGTTCAACCACAATTCAAAGCAGCGTCTGATTTCACTGAATCATCATTTATCATTTATTTATCATTACTTTATTTCCAGTTATTTCAGTGACTGTCATGAGTTTAGTCTTTTCTTTCGTGGACTCTGAGGACGCCGTACCGGTGATGATCCATCCGCCGTGTTTGGTGCCTGATTCTGTCACGTGTGTGATTGTGCGCGGCGAGTGTTTCAGGCAAAAATAATAAATCCTGCTGATGACATGGAGGTCTCAGAGTGTGATCCTCTGAGCGTCAGGAGGTCAGAGAACAGAGGAGATCTGTAAAACCACCTCAGGTTGTTCTGAGAAGCTTCAGCTGAAAACTTTTCTCACACTTTTGTTGTTTTGTTTGAGAGTAAATCCACGCCGTGATGTTGGCGACTTGTCTGCGTCGCTGTTCGGACTCGTTCAGACCGTTTCTGCTGCCAAACACCTGCTGCACACACACACACACACACACACACACACACACACACACACACACTTTTGTCGGTCAGCTGCTGCTGGCTTTGTGTCTCCATCACCGTGGCAACAGCCGCTCAGGCCACAGAGCTTCATTCAGAGAAACGGCGGCAGCTGCTCGCGCCTCGGCGTGGAGGAGGTGAAGCTGCAGGGAGACGAGCCCGCGAGGCGTCCAGGCTTCATACCTGAGCTCGCGTTGGGATGTTGGACTCATGGAGGAGGAATGCAGCACACGTGTCGAGACACTCCGTGTTCCAGGCGTGTCCGTGCAGTCTGACATAACGGGAAGTCACGCTGCGTGATTAATGTTTAACCCTCCGAACCCCAGAACCCGCCGACAGCATGACAGGAATGTTCAGAGTTCAGAAGCTTCAGGTGCTCGTTTTTCATCATTTAAAAATCCAATAAAAATAAATAAACATGTTGTTTTCAGCGTTTAGAGGAAACAAACAAACAAACAAAGTGGACTTCATGTCCTGATGAAGGCGTTCTCACCGAGTCACGCTGCACAGACGACACATGACGTCTGTCTGCTGCATCCACGCTTAGAAACGTCTGTGGACGCTCAGACAAATGTTGTTTCTCTAATGTTAGTGAAACGATAAATCAAAGAACGTTCCCCCTCCTGCTCAGACCCTGCTGGTGCTTCATGCCCGTACCTTTCTGTGTTTGCAGCGTCGTCGTCGCAGTGCTGCGAGCGCCTGCAGAAGGAGAAGGAGGAGGTCCGGCTGGGCTTGGAGGAGGCGCTGAGGAGGCTGGAGGAGCAGCACAAGGAGGAGCTGGTGCAGCTGGAGGACAGGTGCGCTGCTCACCTGTCAGCACACTTCTGTCTGCTCTGATTCTCCTGGTTTCTGACTTTGCTTCCTGCTGTGTGCTCAGACTGAGGAGCTTCTACCAGACGGAGTGGGACAAAGTTCACCAGGCGTACCAGGAGGAGGCCGACAGGTGTCGCATGCTGATGGAGCAGCAGGTCAGAACACAAGCACACGGTTACAGTCAAAGGGGGTCCTCAGAGACGGACTCAGCCGTCACTCAGTCATGGTCAGGTTAATTAGACTAATTTAGAGAAAACAGACTCTTCAGCCAGATTCCTACAAAGTCATGTCAATTAGTTAGAATATAAAATGTTCAATAGGTCCCACAGTCAGTGAACGCATCATCTGAGATCAGTGGTTGTAGTTTAAAGACTCGTGTATCTGGAAGGTCCGGTCCCTGGAGACGATACCAGAACATCTCCAAGTTCCTGAAGCTCTCTGGAGTCCAGTTAGATCCATCATTAAGACATGGAAGGAACATGGACCATGAGTAGATCTGACTAGAGCAGGACGTCCTCAGAGACTGAGCAAGAAGGAGACTAGAGAAGGAGGCCACCAAGCCTTGTGAAGGTAGAGGGTGAATGAATGCAGCAGAGTGTAGAGAGATCCTGGAGGACAACCTGATGCAGTCTGCAGGAGAACTGAGACGTGGAGAAGACTTGTTTTCATCCTAAAGACCGAGTCTGAACAGTTTGATCAGAACAATGAGGTGAAGCTGTTCAGATGTCCAGGCTGATGGAGACCTACAGGACCAGTGATGGAGCTGCAGCAGTTCCACTTTGACATGAACGAGTCTTTTCTGTAACTTCTTGTGAAACTGACCTGAGACCTGGTTGATCAACGAGCTGCAGCATGTCGTCTGCAAACAGCCTCCAGATCACATCTGGCCCATAAAACCCAGTTCACTGTGAAGCGCTGAACACGACGGCCGACATAGACGACGCTCCGCCACGCAACAGGACGTGTAGACGAGGACGAGGCTCATGCTGAGCTCTGATTGGCTCACGGCAGCTCCATGTGACTTGGCTGCTCATAAAACCTGTGTAGAGGTTTATGGCTGTCGCCGTGGTTACACCGTAAACAACAGGCGCGTTATCGTCTGTGAGGACACGCTGATCTGCTCCACACTGTAGAACATGTTTAACACTAACATGTTCCACGTTGGTGTTAAATGATAGATATGCACAGAAACAACACGTTCATTCACACGTTGACGATAAAAACTGGTCAAAACTGGAAATAATGTCACAAACCGGTATTTTAATAATCATAGATTTTACTCAGTATTTGGTTGTTTTAGTGTGTTGCAGTAAAATTAGTTTCATTCTGTTTAAATCAGATGAAAACACCGTTTTATTACAGATATTTCCACCATTTTACAGTTTTTAACACGTTTTTAGTCGTCGTGCTGCCAGATGTTTATCGTTAACTCATTTACTTTGTACAGGATTATTATATTTATGACGTTACAGAGATCTGGAGGTTAAACTCGCAGCTTCACGGCCGTGTGATGAAGCTCAGTCTGTCAAACCTGACTTCCTGTTGCAGGTGGAGGAGCTGAGGAGCCGACAGGAAGCCGAGAGGAGGAGCCAGGAGGAGAGCCACGGCCAGACCATGGAGGCCCTCAGGCGGCAGTACGAGGCCTCGGTGGAAGGTCAGAGACTCGCGACTCGGTGCCGAGTTCACACAGCAGAGACTGTTGACCTGCTGACTCCATGATGTTTGTGTTTGATTTGCTCCAGAGCTGCAGAGGCAGCAGCAGACGGAGGTGGACGCCCTGCAGAAGGCTCTGACGGAGACGGAAGCTTCTCTCTCTGTAAGAACGCCGCTCCAACCACACGGCTGGAGTCTGTGTCTCCTTTGTGTCGTTTTGTTGTTGTTTTCATTGTGCGTCATGTTGTCCTGTTTACTGTTGGTTTATGTCCCACTTGTGTCGTTGTTGGACCAGTTTTAAGACATTTTTAAAGATTATTTCAACATTTCTGGACAACTTTACGTCTTTTTGACCATTTTATGTGAGTTTACAGTTTTGTTTACACTGATTTTGCTCAAGTTTGTGTCAGTTTGGACTAAATTTCCACCAGAATATGAGTAACGATCACGTTCTGATCCATTCATTGATCCAGGAGGTTGTGCGATGAAGTTAGTTTTTTACAGAATCCGATTAACACAAACTTTATATTTTTGGCAAATGTTTGGATTTTGATGGAATATTCAGATTTTAGTTTAGTTTTCCTGATGAAAGCGTCCGTCACCCATGATGTGTACGTGAGCCACCAGACAGCTGAACGTCACATTTATTTGTTTTTTCAGTTTCTTGTCCAGACAAAAGAAGAAATCTGGAAGTTTTATAAAAGAAGGTGAATCTGTCGCATCCTCTGGCGTGTTTTGGGGCTCGCTGAATTAACGATGCACAGTTTTAACGTGCTGAGAGTGAAATGCAGCTTCTGCAACAGAAAACTTTTCCCACAGTTGCCTCGTTGACCGCAGATGTTTGTTCCTCTGCAGATGGTTTGAGGGGAATAATTGTGTAAATTCTTGCGCTGACGACGATTTACTGTAGAACGAGTCTTTCCAGTGAGAGTTAGAGGCTCCGAGCTGCAGAACACGACGACTCGGTTCGTTCGTTGGAGGCAAAACGTCGACAGAAAGCCGTGACCGGTGTGAATAAAGAAAGAAGGAACCTGTGTGATCCTGCAGCTCTGACAAATGAAACGTCTGCGTGACTCTGCAAGAACCAAAGTTTAATGAAGTTCTGTTTCCTACCAGGAGAAAATATCGGAGCTGTCGGCGGAGAAGGAGGATCTGAGCGAGAAGCTGGAGGCCGAAGAGGAGCGACGGAGGCGAATCCTGTCCGACAAGAATCTGGTAAAACCTGAGAACAGACGCGTTGGCTTCCAGCGGTGGGAAGTGACGGAGAGCATTTAGTCACGTGCTGCACCGACGTGTACCTGATGTAGGAGTTTGTTCTTCACCACGTTTATCCGACAGCTTGATGAAGACATAACAGGATTTAAAAATACAACTCAAGAGTTTAAACCAGCAGCGTGATGAGTAGCAACAATAAAATGTCCCAGAAAACATCATCAAATGTGTAAAGAAATAATAAAATGTCTGCTAATTTTGGAAACGTCCAAAACTTTTAATAAAATGTGATTAAAAAAATAACAGAAAAGATCAACGTTTGTAAAGATAACTAAATCTCCCAAATATTAAAATGAACAAAATGTTTTAATAAAGGACGAGAAAACAAACGTGCAGAATTTATAATCAATAAAGATGTCCCAGAAATGGCCCCAGAACATGAATACAATGTGTTGACATGAGCAGATGAATGAATGAATGTGACCTGAAGCCTGACTGTGTGTTTGTGCAGAAGGACTCGCACACGGTTTACCTGGAGCAGGAGCTGGAGAGCCTCAAGGTGGTCCTGGAGATCAAGAACCAGCAGCTGCACCAGAAGGACAAGAAGCTCATGGACATGGACAAGCTGGTGAGAGCTCCAGAACCCGCCGCTCATCAGAACCACAACCCAGACACAATGGCTGGACCTTCAGCCTTATCTGAGCCGAACACGGTGACGCTTCATGAATCACTTTATTTTGAAACTCAGAGCGTTACCAGGAAGTCATGAGTGACTCAGTTTTAACAAATTAAAAGCGTAAATAGTAAAATATCAGCGAGTTATTTGTAAAATGTGCAAAAAAAGAAAAGAAAAAAAAGCAGATTTTCACAAAATGGCCCCAAAATATTCAACAGTTTTAAATTTTCAGAAAAAATGATAAAATCTGAGAGAAAATGAACAAAAAGTTCCAGTAAAGGAGAAAACAAATGTTTAAAGAAGAAGAAGAGCCTGTTTTTTAATTCTGATAGTCGACGGTAGCGTCTCCCTGACCGGAGTTCAGAACACGTGACTGATGCGTCGCTGCTCTGTGCAGGTGGAGGCCAACGTCAAGCTGGAGGAGAGTCTGACCCGAGTGCAGCAGGAGAACGAGGACTACAAGGCCCGCATGGACCGGCACGCCGCCCTGTCCAAGTAGGGCCGCATGCTAACATGCTAACACGCAGCCCTCTGTCTCCCCC